>NW_018480051.1:435351-508014 GCF_002113885.1 Mizuhopecten yessoensis | reverse complement strand
TTTTTTGCTTCCCTGTCAGCAAATTCGTTGCCTTTTATTCCGACATGGCTCGGAATCCATAGTAAAGTTATTTTAGACTTTTTTAATATACGAGATATTCGATGAGCAAGGTTTTGTACGATTGTGTTTTTAGGATCTCGTAACTGTAAACTCTGTAGGACAGATAGAGAGTCTGAACAAATAATTGCCTTTTTAATGCGGTGTTCATCGATATGGTCGAGGGCCAAACCAATGGCGCATGCTTCAGCAGAAAAGATGGAGGCGCCGTCTGGTAGTCGGATTGAAGTGCAAGTATTGGCAGTACAGCAGGCTGTATGCCTACTGGCCGTATCACTGTAAATTGTAGTATACAGTCTCATATACTGCAATTGGGTTTGCTAACGACATATAGGCAAATGCAACACAGAATGTAAATATTAGCATATATGGCCATGGATACAGGCTACCCTCAAGAGCCCTGGGAACAGACGCCCATAGTATGGGTAATTGAATTAGCCCCAAAGGAACCGTCAACGCCTTTGGAGATCGTCGTCGTCCCCTGCTTTGAATTTCAAAACATAATAAATCCGAAAAGGTATGGGTATATAAAGCTTAAATCAGGAACAGTTAGTTTCATAATTAACTTTATGATAAATGGGACCTCATTGACTTACACGTGTATCATACCACAACACTTGATTATATAACGCATATTTTGTAATATAAGCGTCTTCGTTTGTAATCCTAATAAAGTGATGCTAATATTTTAACTCCAGACATTGCATCATAGAATCTTTTAATGAATTCTAGCAAGTGGAATAGCCCTAGCACAGATATTAAGTTTACATGTTAGAACCTGAACATCATGCAGTGTAGTAATCTTCCTATCTAAAAAGAACAGCAGTATACTCCTTTGTTCAACGAATTTGTCCTCCGGAATTTGAACTGACATGTCCAATGTATTCAATTCTTATCCTAAATAAGTGTGGACATGGGAAGGGAAGACAAGTTTTTTTCCTCGGGTATTGGGACTCCTATTTCCTATTAAAACACATTGTTCCTACCTGTAAAAAAAATCATCCAGATGGTTATCAAGTGTGTTTAAATTTGTCCCCTGGCCGAGACATACAAGAGTCTGTAAAAATAGTAGTTTCTACTTCTGCTTAACGCTTAGCAGTTTAGGAGTGGGACGACTGGTTCGCTCGTTGTCAGTATAATATGACCAGGTGGGGCGTCCTGCTGGGTGTCTTCGGCAGTATGTTTCAGTGAGGTAGCACTATAAAGTCGGCATCAGTTCCGCGCTATTACAAGAAGACAAACACGAACATATCGCAGCCTCCCAAAATACATACACATACACTACACGCATGCATCTTGCACACAGGGGAGGCCGTCCTTAAATGACCTTAGCTGTTAATAGGACGTTAAACAAAATCAAACAAACAAACAAACAAACAAATCATCTTATTGGATATGTACACAGGTTAGCCTACAAGGAAGAGTGCCTTTGGATTATCAATTATTAAGTAGGCCGTCTGAAATAACGCAGATAATACTTCTGCATACCCAAAATGGAAAGGTGTACTCCATCTGTACTGTAATATAAAGGGTACTGTACATTGGTCAGTCGCACCAATCAATCCCCCATACTCTTCTTAAGTAATGCGTTAATGACCGATCGACTCCTACTATACGCTCGCAGGCTAAGTCCGGGAACCTTGGATACGTTCCACCTAACAGCTCGATGACATAAACTCGGGACCCGGAACGACTGAACTCTCCTACTAACCGCAAAATGTCCTCAACAATATCCCCGGGACGACGATCAGGTGAGATGTCATTCGCTCCTAGATGCATGATGACGACGTCAGTCCGCTCCTCGATCACACGCCGACGCATCTCTGCCGTAACCCGACTAAGTATAAAGCCTCCCCGTCCATGATAACTCGGCACGTCTATCCCTGTATCCGACATATCTCCCCAGACGCTGTATAAAACTGCTCCCAAAGTATAAGGTCTTCTTCATCATGATGACTAAGATAGAATGTAAGTACTTAAAACATATCAACCATTATATAGACCAAACTTGTGTATAAGCAAACCTATACAGACAGGAAAATAATGTCCAAGTAAACAAAACATATACATATCAATCAGAATAAAACCAGCAGCAAATTACAGAAATCAACTAATAAGTATTAAAATAACAAAATAACAAAATCTATAAATCACAATAAAAACACCACCACCAAAAAAGGTTTTAAAAAAAAATATTTCTACAAACGACTTCTCCTGTAGAACTATGCACTTGATATCAATCATATTTAATCGAAAGCATTCATGGGATGCAGGGATTCAAAATTGTACAAATGGTGGGGCTGACCCCCCAGGGGGCTGAGGGACGGGCCAAAAAGGGTTATTGGGCTATATTGCTTTAATCGACTTCTTCTCTGGAACTAAGTGATGTATATCAACCATATTAGACTCGAAGCATCCCTAGGTGGTGGGGATTCAAAATTGTACAAATGGTGGGGCTGAGGGCGGGGCCAAAAAAAGTGTATTGCCTGGATATGGTTGAGATCCCCACCATATAACCACATAAACAATAGCTGAGTATAAAAAGAAGAATGCAAATTTGCTTCCAGGATGGCCTTAGGCTCTGGCCCCACCCTTGGAATCATAGTCCTTGGGCCATAACTTTAAAACAGCTGAGATCCTCACCCAAAAACTATAAATACAAATGCTGGTCATAAAGAGACAAATGCAGTCACGATATTAGAATAGACCCTGGGGTCTGACCGAACCCCTAGGGACCTAGTTTCTTAGTCACAGCTTGGAAACAGTTGAGATCCCCACCCTATAACCATATATACAATTGCTGTACCCTTGGAGACCTAACCACTGGGTCATAACTTCGAAATGGTTAAGATCCCCACCCCAAAAACTATATATACAATTGTCGGGCATAAAGAGACAAATGCAGTCATGATGTTAGAATTGACCCCAGGGTTTGCCCCACCCTTGCAGACTTAACCCCTGGGTCATAACTTTGAAACGGTTGAGATCCCCACGCTAAAACTATATATACAAATGCTGGGCAAAAAGAGACAAATGCAGTCATGATATTAGAATTGATCCTGGGGTCTGGCCACGACCGTAGGGACCTAGTTTCTGAGTCACAGCTTGGAAACAATTGCGATCCCCACCCCATAACCATACATAAAAAATCGAATACAGATATATATGCTACAAGGATTGGCCTTAGTGTCTGGCATATTCCCTTGGATCTCATTTGGAGAATATTCTGCCATGATTGCTTAGATATCCAGGTGAGCGATACAGGCCCTATGTGCCTCTTGTTTGACACCAAAATACCCTGTCTCCAGCAAAAATACTCGCTTGCACGTTTACACAACACACATGGAGGCACGTCCTTAAATGATTTTATAGTGCTACCTCACTGAAACATACTACCGAAGACACCCAGCAGGACACCCCTATAAAGTCGGCATCAGTTCCGCGCTATCACAAAGAGACAAACACAAACATATCGCAGCCACCCAAAACACACACGCATATACTACAAGCATGCATCTTGCACACAAGGGAGGCTGTCCGTAAATGACTATAGCTGTTGATAGGACGTTAAACAATACTAAACAAAACCAAACCTTAAATGACCTAAGATGTTACAATTGTGGGAACACACAACGCACCAAAAATGCCGTGCATACATCGGTCACACACCGTCCGCACATCTGTGCGATATGGTTCAATTTGTTGATCAATATTACGGAATGGAAAAAAAACGGAATGCTCGTTTGCAATAATGTGCAGTGTATGATATCACTGTGATTTCTCATCACTATAATCAGAGACGTATACGTCTCTGATATAATTTATACGTCTCTGATATGTACAAGTTTACAATGCGTGCAATACAGTATACAGTGACCGTTAGACTGTCAAGAATGGGTTTGGCTCCTCGGTATAACAGGACAGGTAAATAACAATTTGATGAGTGACCGGAGTTTTACCTGGCCTGTACTTGACACATAGAGCTGATATATGATACCGTATTACCATTATGAAAACTCAACTGGACGTTTAATAGTTGTTATTTGCATTCTTTTTGGTCTATAGCTCCCCTTCATCTGGTTTTCACACCTTGGCGAGTTACGTTAGTGCCCCGGGCGGGGTAAACTACGGTCCAGGTACAAAGTGGCAATGTTTACCTGTGTAGCCGAGACTGTGCTGTAAATTTACACGTGTCGATTAAGGTCGTTGAAAAAACCCACAAAACACCATTTCTAAATTGAAGAAAGTATAGACAGAAAGATAAGCTTATATATGTAGCTAGAGTATAGAAACATACTAAAAAAAATGTTCAAACACGAAACCGTATATATTGTCCAGCCATTCCTTAATTTACACCAACCACAATTGTTATCGCCCAACGTTCGTCGATCGTCCGCACAAATGTGCGCAAGGAATTTTGTATCGTTCGCACTTCGTGCACACATCGTTCATACTCCGTGCACACACCGCACATCGTGTAACTTGTGCGATCCCAAAACTGTAATAGGACGGTAAACAAAATAAAACCATAAACCAAACTGAATATGTTCCACCACAATGTCACTGGTAGTCTATGACCTAGTCCTTCTATAATCAAAATAATATAATCAAAATATACTTTTATTCTAAGAGAACACTTTTTTTGGCGTGTGGAAAATATCATTGCTTGGAGTGGCTTCTGGCTGTTGATTTGTCTGTTAATACCATAGCAAGGGATTTGTATTTGCATACTGTAGCATATGTTCCTAGTTTTGGTTGCATCATAAAAGATCCTTCAATGCATTGTGAGTATGAAAACATTCATCTTTTGGGAAAAACTCATTTCAGGTTTATGCTTCTACGAACTAACCAAGTGCTCAATTGAATGTTAATGGGTGTTTTCTTGGTGTTGATCTTGGAATTAGTTGGAGTTGGGCAGCAAACGCTACAGCTAGGTTATTCCTTTAAGTGATTAAGAGGCGATTCATTCGCTTCCACGTAAAGGTTTTTCACTGGTGTTGTTCGAAAAGCTAAACGCAACCCTTGGTTATGAATATGATCCAACATCTACAGATAAGAACTTCGAGCCGATCCATAGACGCTATAATCGAGTATTGATTGGACGATTGATCTGTAAAATTGCAATAGCATTTCAAAGTCTGCACCCAATCAGTATGATTTGTACAACGCGGATTCTTATGCAATTATTAGGCGCAACATTTAGGTCACTGTAAGGTTTTCGTTGTTGACATCAGTGTATGCACACAGTTTTAGACTTGAACAGTTGGTGAGCATGTTTTTAGATCTGTAACAGATTACGATGTCATCCACGAATAACGACTTGTCAATTGACTGACAGAGACAATTGACTGAACCATCGATTTTCAGACCAAAAAGTGTAAAAGAAAGGATTCTATCCCGAAAACCTCCTCTTTCCCGTTTAGCCGTTTTAGATAACGTTAAGTTTCATCAACCATCGAATAATTTGATGACATACTTAGTGACCTCTGGTATATCATTCACATAGATCGGGAATAATATTGGGCCGAGGGCACTGACCTGTGGTACACCTCTCAAAAGTGTAGTTAATATTCCCTGCTGATGAAACATAACACAAAGTTGTATAACGAAAATCACCTGCTCATCCAGGTATATGATAAAATTAAACAGTTTCATTTCAGTTTCACCAATAATTTTTAGACAAAAGTGGTGACAATGAGTACAAACAACGCGCACGTCACCAAAACGTTTTCAGTCCGGAAGGACGCCCTTCTTGAAACGGTTTTATGTATATGCACTCGCACGATATGAGCATTTAAATCACTTGTAAACAAGCAAAACATTTACTTACGATTCACATCAAATCTTTTATTTCCTGTAAAAAGGCCAGTATGGTGTTCTTTGATTGGTTATCTCATTTTTTTCGATGTTCCTCGCACTGCTTTTATTACAGGTCGTCTATGTGGCCAGACTCGATGCCTAAAATGTGACATTTGGTTGTATTGCCGATATCATTAAATTTGTTTCTTTCCTCTGGTGTGCAAACTATTCATTTGAATTTCTTTCTGGTGCACAATCCGTTCTCAGCTATGTGCACGAAAACTTCTGACATATTGTCTTTGCACAACAGAGAAAAGTTTATAAATTTTTCATCCAGAATCACGCCTGAGAGGCTCATATGATGGTTAGCGTGATCTTTCCCGTCTTCCCAGTAATGCTTTTTGTCGAATGATACGCCAATACAACAAAGAATAAATACAAAGCATTAGGCGATACCGGGCCAAGTTCGGAGCATTTCCATTAAATCAGTTCTGGACAATATGCCATATGTTGTATATATACAATTAGGAAGGGAATATTTATGCCTTTCATAGCTAACAAAGAGAACGGCAAACACATCCGAGTTTGGGAACTATTGAACATTTTGTGTCGGAATATCGGATGGCAAAACGTGATACGACTTGGGGCAAGTTCGGACACGCAGTCTGTGGTCACTTCTGCGCACGTTAAACTCTCCATCAGTTGCATGGATTAAAACTTGGGCGAAACTCGTGTGTCATAAAAGTTGTAAATCTTTGACCAATACCACAAATATCAGCGGTGGCCGAACTTGCCCGGATATCCCCTATGGGTTTTAAGGAACTAGTTACAAAAGTAGCATCCAGTGCAATACACCTTTCTGTAATTATCTGGGTCCCTCTGACGAAGCCCTAATTGGTATTCAAGGTCAAGAGGTCATTTTATTTGTATATGTATTAACAAAACCCATATTATGCTATTTATCATCCAACATGGCGACCAGGGATTACGATTTGTTCAGTTTTTGTTTAGTTATACATTAATCTTGCCTTTGCCAACCTGTCCACATTTCTACACACATTCAACCATGTTGTATCTGTCGGCACAACTGGCGGTATCGTGTGCTTTGTTTGCCTGTTTTTAGGTTCTAAGACGAAATCTCCTCCTTCTCCTTTTGTATCATTTCCCGAAACACTGTGCGATTCGTGTTTTTCAATGAACACAAATATTTCAGGCGGACATTTCATTCGAACCAACGAATCTCTTATAAATTTCTTCATGTAGAATGGCATTTTCAGGCCAAACAATAACGGGGCAAATTTTACCTTGCTTGCAGTTATTGCTGCCGATTTTTTTCCTATTACCCGAGCCATGAATACATGGAGTGCGAGAAGATACGTACACATTTCTTTCTCGCATAAACACGCAATTCGGGAATGATACAAAGGCACTCTAGGCATAATAACCTGCCAGAGTAGCGACCTCATCGATCTCTTGCATGGTGACATCTCTTGCAAAATGGAGCAATTGGCCCTTCTACTATGGCATGCAATAGTATTTGCAGAATTTGCCAGCTCTTGTGGTGATCTGAAACAAAGAATGTTGTGCTTAATATTTACAAATGAATGTATTCAGGTTCACATCCACCTTTTCGGTACATAAACGACGCACTTGCCAAAAAAGTTGAACATGGCCATATTGATTTCTTAATGGCCAAAACCAAAGAATTACAATTAAGAAAATATCATTCATCGGTTACGTTATAAACTTATTAATCTGCCGAGTAAGTTTAATTTTAACCCTTTTTGATATAAAGATTTCATGGTAGCCATTACTGGGTACCTGGTAACATTATAATGTCGTTGTATTTGCGGCGTTTGCTTATGTCGACATTTGTACCATGCTTGAATTTGTTCTGGTGAATTGGGAACTCTTGTGTCATTCTCGAACTCCCTTGGACATTCTGTACAATGTGTGTTGTCCACAATTCTACTGCCCAGAGTGTAAGGCAACCCACAAATGTCCATTGTCTGTACTGTCCCACCTAACACAACTCTTTGATATGATAAAGTACCTAAATACAATTCAATATTTAAAGTTCTGTAACATTGCATGCTATATATAGTTATTGCCCTTGTTTTTCGGAAACATGACTGTTTCAAACCCCCACCATTAATAATTTGTGAAGAAGAGGAAGTCCAACTGAAACAATACCTCTAACATAGATGAGATATATGGTAATCATTATAAATTCAACATTATCTTCACGTTCCACAGAATATATTGTTATCCTGATAATTTGTTTCCATTCATATGTCGTTTCATTTTGTAACGAAATGTTACCTACACACTCGGGTTCGACTGCCGCTTTCGCTTGCAGGTTCCATGGATTGTAAATAAAGTATGAAATAGTATTTAGGAAGCAGAGATTGGTGACACAAACAACTTAGGCAGATATGAATTTCGCACGTTTATTGTACATTCAAACTTAACAGTATAACAAGACACGAGTCGGCAGGTGGGTTTCCAAGTTTCCCTACAATTAAGTGAAATATTCAGTACAACATGACCCTGTCTATAACTCGTACTCGCTCTATATTCGAGCAAGCTACCTTATCCCTAATTCAAAGCCCTCCACGAGATAACTCAACCACGTGGCAATACGGCCGGTGGGTTTCCAAGTTTCACTACAATTTAGTGAAATATTCAGTACAACATGACCCTGTCTATAACTCGTAATCGCTCTATATTCGAGCAAGTTACCTTATCACTAATCCTAAAGCCCTCCTCGAGGCAACTCAAACACGTGCACGAGGACATGCGGCTATCACTTCCGCTCAATAGTTTTTCCGTTAACCCTTCTATGTTCCGCCACACACCTTCTTGTGGGCTAGAGGAGCCTACCGCTCATAGAAACAACCACGGCATGCCCAGAACATAAAGGACGGAGGATGTTCAGTCACTATCCATAACATCTCTCCTTCAAACGGTATGACGACCGGCATGTCTCCTGCTATTTCCCTATTAAACTAACGCCATAGTACAAAAATACTACCAAAATGGATGTTCAGTGAACGTTTACAACCCCGAATTCTGGACGGATGGGCGACATAGAGTAATTAAATCATTGGATTTAGACAGTTGAATACGTGCTGCTTACCTGGCTGAAGTCGGGAACAAAAGTGCTCTATCCCAGAAGCCCCGTAGATTATTTCCGGTAGCGGCCGGTATAATTTTAAGGATTCCCGCTGGTCGGTGAATTAGACGGATAGCAACGCCCCAAAACCTTGGTGCATTACAATTTACTTTTGGACGGGTTCGTACGAACATGGATTTCGAAAACATGGATCGCCCATTGTTACCTCTGTCTTTCTTTCCTTAGGTATTGCCAGATGGTATGAAGGTATATCTACATAAATCAATACGTTTACGTTAAATGAAATTGAAAACAACTTGTGTTTTTTATAATGTATAGGAATACGAATTGTTTACAATCATGAGTAGAACTGGGTATATATGAAATTGCAATAGGTAATGAAATTCTTCATCAGCACCTTTAAGAAAATCATTTTTCGTCATAGTTGCGTTGTCCGGATAATTTCCATTTTACACATACTGCTCGTTAGCATGCTGGGGGATAGGTTCAGCTGCTGTTAGTGTTTCAATTTGATATGACCCGTCCATCTACTGTTCAGCGAACACTCTTAATTTTCGCAGATATGAACTGGTCTTTGAAATGTATTTATCATTCACAATACAACTGTATTTCCTTTCCGCGTTATCGTTTAACTCTGTGTATTGCGTAACTTTATCGTGAAACATAATGTCCGATGATGTAGTATTAATATATTGACGTTAATGTATAATAAAATACATTTTATATTTAGTGCCTTCACTCAGAACTTTATGATTATTGGAGAGGCTCCGAATAAGGGAAATAGGACCGGGAAAACTCAAGCGCGTTAGATACATACAATCATAGAAATAACGCTGATGTATCTGCATATGTTGTTATGGTTCAATGATTTTGATGAAATACCTATACTTCTTGAAATATAAATTTTGTTGTGCACAGTGCTATCGCAACTAGACCGTAGACCCGCAATGTTGTCCTTGTCCACCTTCAGCCAATTTAAAGGGGACAGATCCAGTCTGTTTTCGAGGTGCATGGACGGATCTGGCGATATGTGGATAATGGTTACGTGTATGTATGACGTAATACAGTTATGAGGTGTTGCATGTGAAAATGTTCCATGTAACAAAAAGGGAGGTGTAAATTGTATACCCTACAAAACACTATAGTGGTCATGCCAATTACCTTCAATTAGACCTTAGTTTGAAATTGGTGGTATTATGAATTGAGTTGTTTTGTGTAATCACAACACATCTTAGGATATATAACCGGTTGTTATAGAAAAATGTAACAACATAGGCTTCTTTCGGACAAGTCAATGGCCCCTGAGAATGATCCTTGTTCCAATTGACCACGGACGTGTAGGATCCAGCCGTGGAACCGACCCCTTGAATGGCTAAAAAACTAACAACAGCAAATTAAACGATATCCCAACCACAGATGTTGGGATTATACGTGTCTTTGTCTTTTTCTAAACAGGACAACTCTAAAACCTTGCCTCGACAACTCGTGAATCTGGATCATTACCCTCTTTGTCTCGGCTATCGGCTGGTCTAATATATCATTCTCACCGGCCTGGACGAATATCAAATTATACTTGGAAAACTCTTGAGTAAAGACGATGTCTCGTAATGCAGCAAGTCTCATCCCTCCCGATCCAAATGCACCAAAGGAGTAATCCGGTAATGTAATTTCCTCTTTTGTCCATCTGACGATAAGTCGTCATATAAAGATATGGCCTATGATGCACGTCTTCAACTCGTCCCTGGACAGGTACCGATACATGGAGTCTTGAAAGGTATTCATGATGAATGATAAACTGTTTCTGGATGATCGCAAAAAAAATACATGACACTATTTTTATCAATTCATACTGTGTGTATGTGACGCGATAACGATGCCTCCGTGGTAAACATCACAAAATACTGTCATTGATTAAGGAAATTAATTATCAAAGTACGTAAAATATAAATAAACATGACTAGGGTAATTTTAGTCGGTAGAGCCTCCGGGTATGCGAGTCACCTTTATTAGTTTCAAATATTTTGCGATTTATTTTATCCGAAATGGTTTCACAACATTTAAATATATAGGTTACAGGATCATGGTCTTACAGCCATGTACGGTGCTATAGCTAAAATGTAGAAATCATTATATACAAATACAAAAGGTATTGAAAGAACTTTGGTTTCGGTCTCCTCAAATATGAGTGTCTCTATGGAACCTCAGTCAATCATACCAAATAAATAAAATAACTGCAACAACATTTATACAAAACGAGTTCAATAAGATTTACAATATGTAGCCAACAGAAATGAAATAATTTGAATGTCCCTTATTCACAAATTTGGTAGCCAGAGTGTATCTCCATCCCAAGCATGGATTAGAGATGCAGAAAGCTGTGACACCCACATCATAGGAGAGGTAGTTCCTGGGATCCGATGTACTATGCAATAGTGCGAGTCCTCACTCACATTGTTCATGATCCACTCCACAAAAGCCAGTTCATTTGTTTGATCATGAATCAAGAACGCAAAAAAGTACTTGATTTCAGCAACAAACTGGCCTTGTGGCAGATACCAGGAAACAACACTAGATTTTTCACGCTGGTTTCTTTCCTCCATGGAAGTGTCTCTGTATCGCACCTCTGTTGATCCAAAGAACATCCGGGCGTAATGATAGACAGAGAGGAACTGGTTGCTGAGCGTCAAGTAAATCTGTGAGAGCATCTCGCTCCACCTGGCTGCTTGTGGATCCCACGCTGCAAAAATTGCAGTTCAGTTGACTTGGCTCCTGTCTACAGTTAAGGGGCTCCAAATATCCAGCACTTTCTTACATGGTCACCAACCAATGCATCTGTTGAAAAGAAAACAAATATCAATAAATATCCATCACCGCAGTCTAACACAATGTATTGATCTAAAATAAAAGGTCATATTTTGAAGAAGTATGAATGTTTTATGCATTTTATGAATCGCATATGTTTACGACAATAACTATATTGTGAAAATGGTATGTACTTGGTAGTTGAGATGGTATTGGGAATCGCTTCAAAAGTCAGGAGGAATTCTCACGGTTTCCCATATGATCTTTTTCATGTGGTAGATAGATATAAGCAACATATATGTTAGTTAATTATGGTTGAATATATAACTGGTTTTTTTTTAGAAAATATAATAAGCTTTGGCTAATTTGGCTGGAATAACTTTTTCCGAGCATTTTTGAACCCAGAGTTGCATAAATCACCATAGTAAATCCCCCATGTTTATTAGTTCTTAAGCAATAAAAAATCTACTCGGACTTACCTCCATCTTCTTCATTGCATTCAGCTCCGGATTTCTGGCATTGTTGATACACTCTGACAAGGTCCTGTTAAAGCGTTAGTATTGGAACATCCAGAAATTACTTGGTGGCCCGTATAGTTTCACATATTGTGGCAGATGGTGCAGAAGATGCATCACATAGCTCTGGCAAAAAACTGTTATCAATGTTCTTTCATTATTACCAAACCATATGATTATTATTTGTTTGTACATTCCAAAATAATCAGCATATAACAAAGAATTTAGTTCAGTTATTTATGTATATAAATACATCCATTTTGCAGAAGAGGGCTGTTGCCAGCCCCTACCGACCAAACTCTCTTACTGCATATAAAGTAACAATACAGTATCATTTAATAACATTGTTTATTATAATATTTGAATTAGGAAGTAATAGAGTATATCACTGAAGTCTCACAATTACCCTTTCACAAAATCACATTTTTGTTCCGATCTAAACTTTGATTTTTTATGGATATTGATAACACTAAATAAAAAGTTCAATTATGAGAGTACCTTATAGATGACAGACGTGTTCTAGTTTGACATTTGACAAGAGTGCATTCTATATTATGAGGACATGTTTTATGTCAATAGAAAAACTTCATTTTATAAATTCCTTGCGCAGGCATAATTTACGGGTTAAATAATATGGGTTAAATCCATCAGAACAATAACTAAAAGCAACAGTCCGGTTGCTTTGATCTGTTCCCATCTGCTGTTGAAAATGATGCCATGCCGGTGTTGAATGAATGTCCTCCATGTAAGGCCCAAAACTCCTTCTTCATTCCCACAAACCTCTGATAAAGAAGGCACCTCGAGCATCTATTTCTTAGAATGATTGGTATGATGTAATACCTGAAAGACAAAGAACATGTTTTGTGGAATAAAATATTCATACCTCATGCTAAATGAGAGTGTCTAATTGAACTACAACCATCGAAAAGAATAAAGTTTAGGTTCCACAATACACAGAAAAATACATGGTATCGTAATATTGGATTAGGAACAACTTGCTGCATCACCTCATGGATCAAAATATAAAACTTGTCACCGGATAATAAAGATATAGTTCCAAACTATGAAGAGGATCTTACATTTTTGTCCATGTCATATTGAATTTGTTAAACGAGTTCAATAATTGAATACTGACAGGGAAGCAAAAAAAGCATTGAATCTCGAACAAACAAATATCAAACTACCATACACAGATTTTAAACCTACTATTCGTACAGCCATTCAAAATGAATGGCAGAAACGCTGGGCTCTGGAGACCAACAACAAACTTTTTAAGATACAACCGAAACTTAAAACATCTATTCCCAGTCGGAAAGATC
This sequence comes from Mizuhopecten yessoensis, assembly GCF_002113885.1. Classification (NCBI taxonomy): domain Eukaryota; kingdom Metazoa; phylum Mollusca; class Bivalvia; order Pectinida; family Pectinidae; genus Mizuhopecten; species Mizuhopecten yessoensis. Next base: position 494,386 of record NW_018480051.1, on the reverse strand, counting down.
GTAGAGAGGAAGTTGTCCTCGCTCGGCTCCGCACTGGGCACACATATCCTACTCATTCGTACCTTTTAAAACGAGAAGATATACCTTCATGCCACGCATGTGACACTCCATTTACAGTGGAGCATTTTTTAATAGAATGTTCCGATTTTAAACACATTCGTGATAACTACTTCCGAGTCCCGGATATGAAAACACTTTTCAGTTCCGTGGATTCGAAGGCATTATTTAACTATTTGAAAGACATCGGTCTATTTTATAGACTCTGATGTCTTTTAACCCACCTTATCCTTTTTGACGTTATATATATATCGCATATTCCATATCATCTATTCGTTATCTCTTTTATTATTTTAACCCCCTTTTATTATTTTTAATTATCTACACATACAATGCGAATACTTTTAAAATGAACCATTTTATCTGATTTTATCTTCGCTATTCACATGTTTGTTAAAAAAGTAAAGTGAATAAATAAATCACCATGGCCCTAAATGACCACAGCCGTCGATGGGCCGTTAAACATAAACAAACAAACAAACAAATAATTGAATATGATACACGGGCCATTAGGGTCATATCAAATTATTTAACTTGTTTAATAAATTCAATATGACATTGACACGAATGCAAGATTCTATTTATCACTTTCATTCATAATTTAAAAAAACAGTATTTTCTTATTGCTCTAACTATTCATTGAAATGTAATGAAATTATTTCTTATAATATTTCTCTATCAATTCTTGTTAATTATTACAAGTAAATTTAATACAGTGACCTTAATTGTATAACCAGTCTGTTCCTGCATGTGTTGGGAAAAAGAGTATGATTTTCAGTGGAATTATGAAAATATTCTTTTTACTTCATCTTGAGTTTCCTGAAGGTGCCTGTACTACTATTATTAATATCTTCATTTCCTCAAAATTATGATTACAATACATTTCATATATCTTGCACACAGGGGAGGCCGTCCTGAAATGACCTTAGCTGTTAATAGGACGTTAAACAAAATCAAACAAACAAACATTTCATATAAATAAAGACAGAAGAACTACAACAATGGAGAATTATATTATTGGACACTAGCTTAGATATACATACATTGTACATTAAATATTCTCCTTTAACGGATCAGCAAATTAGGAGTGGGACGACTGGTTCGCCCGTTGTCAGTATAATGTGACCGGGTGGGGCGTCCTGCTGGGTGTCTTCGGCAGAATGTTTCAGTGAGGTAGCACTATAAAGTCGGCATCAGTTTCGCGCTATCACAAGGAGACAAACACGAACATATCGCAGCCTCCCAAAATACACACAAATACACTACACGCATGCATCTTGCACCCAGGGGAGGCCGTCCTTAAATGACCTTAGCTGTTAATAGGACGTTAAACAAAATCAAACAAACAAACAAACAAACAAACAAACAAATTAACGGATCTAGCGTGTGAATAAATAAAGTGTCGGGAATACTCCTGTAGTTACCAATTGAACTAGGTGATGTACAGGGTTACTTTCAAATCAGCTCTAATAAGAAGAATAAATTCTTACATTTTATAGACATTTACCACAGAAGTAATTATAAATTCTTTTTCCCCCAAGTCATTATTTGACTATTATTTAACTGTAGTAAATTTTGTCTCCAAGTAGATGATACATGGTTTCATTTTCAGGTAATTAATATACAAGAGATCCCAGTGGGATCGTGGCGCCCACCTTTGTACCATCTTCATTAGTTCTTTGTCAGTTCGATCTTTCCTCTAATCTGTTTGATCGAGTCATGTTAACAGTAAATGCACCTTGAGGTAACTTTTGATCTAAACTTAATACTGATGTGTATGAAAGCCAACCTTCAAAGTGAGTATGTCATTTCACATATTTACTAGTACAGTACTTAATATGAAAGAAATAGAATCGATCATTGCAATATGAGAAAGATCTGTTTAGTTCTTCTTTTAATCCATTTTGTTTTTATGATCAGTCTCAAAATATAACATACACAACGAGGGATCAAGGGGAACCTACATATAAACTTTGAGAAAGATCCCTGTGGTAATTTTTGAGAAATAGCGATAACAAACTTTCACCATCAAAATCAAATCTCAATGCCTGTTGGCCATGTTGTTTATCCGATCAGTCTCAAAAGTTGCCCTGCACAGCTAAGGACCAAGGGAACCCTGCATATAAAATTTGAGAAAGATCCCTCTGGTACTTCCTGAGAAATACCGATAACAAGAATTGTTTACGGACGGACGACGGACAACGGACGGACCACGGACGCAGGGTGATTTGAATAGCCCACCATCAGATGATGGTGGACTAATGACTAAATGAAAGGTCATGTATATTGGCTATATCCATCCATAACTTATCTCTAATGATATCCGAAAAACTTGTAGATAAGGGGACAAAAATAGAAATTTTCGCATTAGTAATGAAATTTCAATAAAAAGAAAAATTCTTTCTTGAAAAAGTGTAATATTTGGTATCAAAATAACAGTTGGGATATGTTGCACACGATGATGTATAGTTTTATAGTAATTGTGTCATTTAAATGCACTAGGAGGAATTGTATTACTGCACTTTTAACACCCACACAGGTGTAAGTCAACGAGGTCCCATTTATCATAAAATGAATTCTGAAACTAACTGTTCCTGATTTAAGCTTCCTTTACACATACCTTATTGGATTTATCTTGTTTTGAAATTCCAAGTAGGGGCTGATGCTAGTGTTAAATCTCCATAGGAGTTGACCCTACCTTTGCTAAAATCAGTCACTTGAGATAAGTTATCTTTTCCTGTTTGGTTGAAAAAGACACTTTCACTGTAGTTATCCAGTTTTTCATAGGCCAAAAACAAAAATATAGCTATGATTTGTGTTTCCCGACCGTTTCCTGACTGACTCTATTTTTTCATGCTGACCCTAAATTGGCCTAATACATTTAATTGTTTTTTCACAGTCACTGTTATGCTTTTATTAGCCTTTCAATTGTTCAGACCACGGATAATCATAGCTATACATTTTATTAAATCTGCTATACATTTTATTAGCCTTGGGGCTGGTCAGTGTCAGAGTTTTATTTAAAGATAGACGCTAATCAGCCATACATAATATATGTGGTTATGTCCGTTATGATAAAGGTAATGATATGTAGAAATGTTTGTGCCTCCAGCTGATGCTGACCACTGGAGTCAAATTTAACTGTATTTATGGTCAGGTTAATCTAGTCATATGGGGCTCAAATTCAATTATATTAAGAGTGTTCTTTAATAGATGTTGCGACTTACAAGTACCTTAAACCCCAATCAAAATGGCCTGATTACAATGGTATTAATAACAGTATTTGATGGCTACCTCTCTTATTTGTTTGGAGCTCAAACAGGAAACATGCATATTTTGATTTGACATTCCCAGGAAAATTAAAATGCATATTTGTACAGACCATACTTTTGAATTATTGTAAATAAATCTGGACAGACACTTTTTAATCAAGCAACTTGTATCCATCAACAAAACTGTTGCAAACAATCGATTCAAAAATATCAGTATTCCTGTTCATTCCACAAAACTGCAATTTCTTGGATGACATCGTGAAGGACATCAATAATACTTTCTATGGATGACCAAAAAAGTTGACTACAGCACATATACATATCAGTAGATTCGGTATGAGTTCTTCTGTCAAAACCTTGTATTAATCTTACAAGAATTTCTGTTTGTGACAAATACCAAAGTTAGCAACCATACAGTGCCAAAGTATACCGTATACAGTAAATTTGATTAACTAACATAAAGTCATTGGGTTTAGAGCTCTTGGATGTTTACCATTCCGTTTGTGTCTCATAATACCACTCTTTATCTTACAACATGATCTAGAGGTGCGATTGAAAGAATTAAATTTCAAATTTAATCATTAATGCAACACCAAAATGAGTAATATCATCAACGGTAATGGTTTAGTTATCTTAAAGATACAAAGTATCATTTAATAATGGTTTCCTTTTATCATCACGATGTTTCATTATTTTTGTCTTAGTCGCAGAAATACAAATATCCTTTTCTTGCATATTTTTCATATATGTAGTAGCATACATCTAATATAGCTGACTCTATTAGCAATCAATGTGATATCATCAGCTTGAGTTTCAATTCCAATTGCAGTGCAACCTTTACCGCTCTTTTCTCTTTTAACTTGATTCAGTAGATCATCAATAAAAAGGTTTTTTTGCTGACAATGCACTTGCTTGTAAGATACGTCTTTGTACATTAACCTGATTTAAGGTTATTAGCTAATAGCTATTCTGCAACTTTTCAAACCAGAGTACATACATTTTAAGATAACCCATGTCTATGATTTAAGTCCTATTATTTCATACAACTTCAGTGAATTTGCTCTGTTTTACTACCTAATACAGGCTTTGTTTGTTTGTTTGTTTGATTTTGTTTAACGTCCTATTAACAGCTAAGGTCATTTAAGGACGGCCTCCCCTGTGTGCAAGATGCATGCGTGTAGTGTATGTGTGTGTATTTTGGGAGGCTGCGATATGTTCGTGTTTGTCTCCTTGTGATAGCGCGGAACTGATGCCGACTTTATAGTGCTACCTCACTGAAACATACTGCCGAAGACACCCAGCAGGACGCCCCACCCGGTCACATTATACTGACAACGGGCGAACCAGTCGTCCCACTCCTAATTTGCTGAGCGTTAAGCAGGAGTAGAAACTACCATTTTTAAAGACTTTGGTATGTCTCGGCCAGGGGACAGAACCCAAAGCCTTCCTCACAGGGGCGAACGCTCAACAAATGGCCAAAAGTGAGGCATTGTCAAGGGAGACATTAGGAAGAAGAAAGTTATTTAGAAAGGAGAGAAGAGATAAGGTCCCAAATTTAGTCGCCTCTTACGATCATGCAATTGGGGGCAGCAGGTACAATTCTTACGCCCTACTACAGGCTGTTTCCCCGAGCTAAAAAGTGCCTTATTCTCCCAAATTGACATTTAATATAGTATAAGAAGATTCTTTGGAAATATTTTCAAAATGCTTTGCCCATGAATGTTGAATTGTACTTCAATTCTTATTGACCGCTTCTTTATTTCATCTTTTAGTCATTAGTAGTTGCCACAACAATTTTCTATTTAGCTCACACAATAGGTCTATTTCTTCAACATGGCTCAATCCAATAAATCGTTAAAGATCTGATTTAAGGGTGATATTCCTTATACTGACAGATCTACCAGAGTTACTGTAGCTGATTTTCAATTGATTTCACCTATCAGTTATCTTTGCAAACTTAAATTAAACACCAAAACCAAAAATGAGATGAGTTTTACATTCATAAATATATAATAATTGTTTGTTTCATCACTTTTTTTTCTTTTTCAAACTATACAGTATTCTGCAGCAAATTCATTTAGTTTTTATTAAAAGATTAGGAGAGGAGAACATGTGTGACTTTGAGAAAGCAATAACATGTTTAATTGTCGGCAGGACAAAATTGGGACAGTCGATAAACAAGAAACACAGCTACCTGGTATATTTGTATTTGGCCTGATCAGAAAAACAAACTGGTTGGCAGGCTGCCATCTTTCTCAAATGTCAAAGAGGTATGGCGGAAAACTGTCCGTATTTCCTTAAGTCGGCATTTATGAAAACGGGGAAAAAAATTAAGGAGTAAAACATTTCGTGTAGCAAAAATGCATACAAAAAATATAAAACCAATTGAATATGAATTTTTAAACTGCTGAGAAATTATGATACTGCAAATATAGCCATATACACTATATCTATAAAAGTGATGGGGTTTCCCGGACTTAAAAAAATACTTTCAACACTTTCCCATCCAAGGACCAACTTTTGAACAAACTTTTTGTGACCGTGATCTAAAACAAATCGTATTACGGAAAAGTGGTCCTCCTTTGGGAAAGTGCTCAAAAAAATGAAAAACAGGGGTGATTAAGTTTCTCTAACATGCGACCGGTGTTTCTTGGGTTAAATAAGTTTGTAATTGCCAATATCTACATGTTCTATGTAGCCGAATGTGTAACGCAGTTTACTTGTGACTAGAAAATAAACGGTGCAGGTTCGAATCCTCCTTCAGTAATTTTTTTTTTAAATATTTAGGCATGTGATCATTTTCCTTAACAAGGCAATAGTGGTTTTTTTAAATCGATGGAAAGTTTTGTTTTAATTTTAATAACATACCTATTGATTTATCAGTTTTGTTAGTAATAATTTCTTAACTATTTAGTGTGACATACTTCTATCGAAGCATGTCAACAAATCACTGTACACGTGTACAGTACAGCTATGCTTTGTAGGTAAGACTATTTTTGATGAAAATTATGAATTGTTTTACCCTCCGACTGGCTATAGTAATTATATCAAGTGCTTAAACACCAACAAATAATGCCGAAATACCAAATATGTGGTCTGTTTACAATAATCTATTCTTAGACACGGGATTCCGATATTGCTACCTATATAAAAATACCTGAGGACGCGTCATAACAGTGCCGGTTGGATGCGCACACTAGCGTAACATAGCTTTGGGGAAATAGGCATAGCAATCCGCCATATCTCTTTAAGTTCCATTGTAAAAACTGTGGTTGTAAAAAAAGGTCAAACAGCAACCTCACTTTAAAAGAACATTGTTATAAAAATTAGCAAAAGATTGATCAAAAGTTACTACATTCATTTTGTTTACTGTTTATCAAGTCCTACTGATGAACAAAAGAAGGGAAAAGTCCGACCTTACATAAAACCTTTGAAGATGAAATTTTTTAAAGTTATATTACATGTTAAATACTCCTACAGTAACATAGCTTGCATATTATAAAAGATTTGAAGTCGACACTTGATATCTATTTAAGTTTTATTTCATTGAAAGTTATGAAGTACATGTATGTATCAATTAACTGATTAAGAATTTGGAAAAATATAAGGAAACAATTACCTTCAATAGTTAATTCAAAATGGAGAGAGTGACAGAGAGAAAAATTGATACACTGGTAACCCTGTTACAACTAATTTGCTCGCCGATATCCGGATTTTTCGACGTTTGACGAGTATATTCCGACAACGTGATTTATTTGAGACATCTTTTTATATTAGAACAACGAATTTTATATCAAGACTGTCGGCGTAATATAAGTTGTAAGTTAGGAAATTAGAAGTGCGTCCATTATATCCGGACAAATCCTGAAGAAATTAGAAGTTTGTCAATTAAATTTCCCCAACAGCCTTGTTATCTAACTCACCAATTAGACCGACAATCGACTAGGGGACAGCAGGGGGACTTCACACCTCACTGCACAAGTAGCTCTTACCTGTCATGGAGCGCTACGACAGCCCGCTTCCGCGGAACAGTGTACACAGCTGGGGACTTCATGCATCACCGCACAAGTTTGTTCTACCTGTGCTGGAGCGCTATACGACGGTTCGCTACCACTGTATCGTTACAAGTGTACGGGGAAAAGACCAGACATAGACGTGTTTGTTATTCGTTTTCTCTGTTGGCAAAAATAAATGTGTGTTTGTATGAATCATGTTTAACAATAAGATTGTCGTATGTTATCTGTCCCCGCTGCTTGAGGACATGGTGTTCAAAACCTCGTTCAGTATTAGTATATATATAAAAAAAAAAATGTCTGAATAAACCCAAGATCATAACAAGCATGTGTCGTTGTATTTTTTAATTACTGATTGTTTTATGATGACACGGGAACAGGTTCTTCCAAGCGTAACAACGTTACGCAATAGGTCCTATATCGCATGTGATTAACACTCGGAAGTGAAACGTGTTATCAAGTTGTTATTGACAGAGACGTATAATACAGAGATTGGCAACTCACGCAGATCTCGCAAAAACATGCATGATTGTATTGTTCAGGCAGTGGAATAAGAAACGCCGCGAGACTTGGGTTTCGGCTGCGCAATCACGCGGAACCTGAATTCGATCATGTATTCGTTAGTTTGTGTTAACATGTCACATATCCTAGATGTATGTCTCATATAAAGAAGCTGGTTAGATTATAATGTAATATCTGAATACGTTTTTGAAATAGTTTAATGAACGAGAAAGGAATACCGGTGTCATCAGAAACGTATAATAAGTCTCTGGTGTCATGAAATACCGCACTAGTATCATAGCCGCCATTTTAACTTATATATTTTAAAGCGATATTCAGAGATCAATTATCAAACTTCGCAAATATTGTAAAAACCTTATTTGAAAAAGCTGGCTAGAAATAGTATGTGTGAATAAATATCTGAAGATGTTTTTGAAATTAAAATCCTCACATGTCAAAGCCGCCATTTTAACTTGTTTATTCTTAAAAACCTGTATTTTCAGAGCTAAATTATCAAACTTTGCAAATATTGTAACAACCTCATTTTAGTTTCCTGGTTAGAAATATTATCAAATAATTATTTTCTGAAAACTTTTTTGAAATTGTCTAAAGAACAAAAAACCAGTTTGTGTTCTAATTGTCATGATAGAAATAACCCTCACAACTATCAATAATGTAAATTGATAACTGTATTTATATACATTGTTAAATTGAAGGAAGTTTAAAACAAAATAGATCTTAGTCCGTTTTCATGAAACCATTCTGATGCTCGAAGTCACACTCGATTTCTTATTCGGTTATGAATAAATATTGCGTCAGCAAGTTGAAGATTTACATTTTGCTTTTCGATTTTTTTATAGGAGTTCAGCAAGTCCCAAGTCACGAGAATGTTAGTTTTAGCACTGAATTCATGCTTAAGAACGTTTTAGCACTGAATTCATGCTTAAGCACGATTACAGGCCAAGGTAAAATAAAGATTTAATGATTTGTTTTATTTCTCAGTTATCAATTCAAGATTTAATGGCCTTTCTGAAATCAAATTTTTGAACTATTCGTTACTACAAAGCGATCCAGTTTGCAGTGTTTTCGCTCATATTCAGCTAGCACACTGAATGGTATTCCACGCTCCAATTTATCGTAATCATAGGTTTTGCATTGACCAAAAAGTATATAACTTCTTTATTGGCATTCTTTTTAAGTATCTCAGAAATCCTTCCTGACAGCAGATCAAAGTCCGGCAGAAACATTCCAATGACATTGTGTAGGAGTTTAAATTCAACTAGTAGTAAATGTGTTCTTTGTGCATTTTGACATTATATATACATACACATATTTAACATATATATACAAATCTACAAAAGCCTACTGTAATCAGCCAATTCAAAGGTTGTATTTTTAACACTTAATAAGCACTAGTACATCTTATAAATCTGAAATGCACCTCGGATTTTTTGGTGTGCATTCCAATTCTGATGATCTTATTACACAATATTTGTACTGCAGTGTTTTATTTACCTGTGTGTCACAGGTCCAAAACTTTTACTTGGCCACTCAGGTCATTGAATTTTGGAAATTGACACAAGATGACTTAATGATTTTCAGAAATTGTTAGGAATAACCGAATTGACTTAGCAAAGGAGGTACATACTACTGTTTCTGTTTCCTACTGTTTTGATATAGTTTCAAACTTTTTGTCAATATATGAGAGATAAGTAATAATACAGCTTGGCGAGAATTCGACATTAAAATATTAGGTACAAAAGGAAAATGGCATTTCTTGTGATTTATATTTTTGCAAAGATATACAATGCATGCTTCCATCACTCCACCTTTCCTAATAATGTTTCATATACCTGCCAAAAAATATCTCTTTGATCACTTTCATAGAAACAATTTTACTACAAAACATATCGCCAATATATACAAACAAACCTGTATTGGGGCATACTTATATAGATTAAAAGAGAGTTACAGTAGTGTGAGAGGTGTTGACTGCATTAATAACAAGAGGCCCAGTTAACTCAATATTGTAGATTGCCTAAATTTATTGTTGAGATCTGAAGTGGAAACCAGCAAGTAAACAAAGTTAAAAACAATAAGTTTCATATAACCAAAGGAAAATAACTTTGTAGAATTATTTATTGATCCAATTTTCTTCTTTTGTCAACCCCTGGGGTAGCTCAAGACTTTTATTTATGAAACTGTTTGATTTCAATTCAAATAATTTCTTTCTGCGAATAGCAAAAAGTGTTATTACCTACATAAACTAGTGTAAATTTTACCCTCTCCTCAAGGGAGAGCAGATGACCTAAGAGTAATGACATTTACAATTTAATTAATGCACCTAAGGTTAAGGAAGATTTTTGAAGTATTGGTTTTCCTTTTGGCCCCTTGGACTTGGGCAGGAATCCCATTTTTACAATGTTGTATCCTATTCTACCACGGATGACTGACTAAGTTTGCAAAAATTCTTTAGAAGTCAGAAATGTAAAAATTTCAGTCTTTGGCTCAGATGATCTTAAAAGTTCACACACACACAAATTAAAAAAACCTTAAACTGGTTATCATTATATAAAAAAAACCAATTATACAATTATTTTGATTATTTATATATAAAATTAAGGAATCAATAACACACAAATTGAAAATAACAAACAGAAAATCCTTTGCATTATATACACTACAGACACTGATTATCAGTAGATACAAAACATTTTTATTAATTTTGTTTTTGTTTTTTTATATATAAAATGAAGGAATTGATTACACACCAATTGAAAATAACATATACAAATAAACCTTTGCATTATGTACACTGAAGACACTGATTATCAGTATATACAAAACATTTTTTTTTACATTTTTATTATATGTATACTGAAGCGATTTGCTTACACACGAACGCATTGTAAAAGAGGTAGAGATTTTCAAACGGTCATCTCGATCAGAGCGTGTGGCACTATAGTTTGAATTTCCTCTCCTTCTCCTTCAAATGAATGGCAGCCAAAGCACCTCATCCTCCCAAGCATGGATCAGCGGTGCAGATAGTTGGGTCACCCACATGACTGAATAGGAGTCTGGGAAGTACGTTGTACCATGTAACAGGCAGCGTCAATGTACATCTCAGGCTTACCAATCCAGTCAATGAAGGCAAGTTCATGGCTATCTGGAGCCGATCCATGCTGGAAGAAGTTGACCTGCCCTACATACGGACAACCTGGCAAAGTGCATGCCACAATCCCTGCCCTCTCGCGTTGCTCCGCCTTCTCCACATGGACATCTCTGTACAACACTTCCTTCTCTCCAATCTGTTTCTTTGCGTAGTGAAACACAGTGATGGTATTGGTGGAAAGTGTTGGAGTCTTCAAAAGCTTGAGCATAGCCTTCATCTCAAGATCAGACATTGGTCTGCTCTTCGCTTAGCATCCTGGATACAGGTATCCCAATGTCGCACACTTCTCAGTCGGTTTCTCCTTCAGTGGATCAAAAAAAACAGCACCATCCAGCATGGTAACAAGCCACTGCACCTGCAAAGAAAGAAAATCATGATTAGTGCTCTCACATAAAAAGTCATTAGCAAATTTTATTATGACATACTTTAAAATTGAAAACTACATATGAAATTTGAGAAACAGACGAAAAACCACATGCAGTGAGATGCACTGACAAAGAGGTTACTATGTTTAATCCAACAAAACATTTCATCTACTAAATCTTTTAACGGTGAGAACACTAGAATATCCAAACATGATTGGCATACCTCCATCTTTTTGACATTATTCAACTCTGGATCCCGGCTGTTGGTGACGAGGTTTGTCAGGGTTTTGTTGAACCTCTCATATGGAAACATCCAAAATTGTGATGGCGGTCCATAGAGGCGAATGTATTGTGGCAAATGATGCAACAAGTGCATCACAAAACCCTTTAAAATTAAAATTAAATTGATTTTACAAAATATTAAAAATATGTGGAAAAAATCAAAACCATGGAAAACAAGTTGGATTTAATAGTAAACTATTTAAAGAATTATTTTTGTTAGAGATAGGATTCGTATGACATTTACTAATTCTTGGAGATATTAGCTTTATAACATTGTGAAGAAGATGCTGACACAAGGCATATCTTTTTCACCTGGAATCGTTGAAATTTCTTTGATGATCCTATAATTGTTACATTATCTTTCTCATGATAACTTGTATTACAATTCACTTTTAATCTGATAATCTCATTATCTATAACATGATAACTTGTTATACAATTCACTATTGATCTGATAATCTCATTATCTATTACATGACAACTTGTACTGTATTACAATTCACTTTTAATCTTCTATTACATGATAACTTGTACTGTATTACAATTCACTATTGATCTGATAATCTCATTATCTATTACATGATAACTTGTACTGTATTACAATTCACTTTTGATCTTATAATATCATTATCGGTTACATATCAAAACTTGTATTACAATAAACTATTGAACTAATGATCTCATTATATTTTACATGATTACTTGTATTACCTGTAAAGATGCAGGGAGGTCTCTTTCTATGCGAAAGAGTGCATCATGCCACTGAATTTCAATGGCATCAATGGTGCCCACATCTGTCGTTGTTCTAAAGAGTTCCTCCAACACCAGCAGGAAGTTGCATAGGGAATCTCGTTGCGGTTTTCCCAGCATATCACGGATGCAAAACCAGAGAATGCCACTGGTGAACAGCTTAGAAAACGAATCAGAAATCAAAAATATTTTTGAACATTATGCATATTAATTTTTTTTTTTTACATCAACAACCTCACTACCGACTATAAAGGAATAAGCTCAGTTTTTTGCAAATAAAAGACCTGTTTTTATACAACATCAAAATCAACTATTTAAAGTAGATAAAAATGAAGACTAACAATTACTTTATGTTTGGGAACTCCTATTTATAAAATCAGATATTTAACGAGAGATTCCTGAATGATCATGGTGCCCACATAGCCACAGTCTATGAATACTATCAATGCTTATCAAAATAAAATATTCAATGCATTTATCGTGCACAATCCATGGAGTGGACAGACTGATGGTGGAACCCACAGTTTATCATGTCAAAACGTTTGACAGGCATATCAAAACCCTGATGGCTAAAAATCAACCTGACTTCAATTTTTTTAATATAGTTGTATTCCAGGCAAAGACATTCTTATAACTAGAATGAATTATTAATAAAAGTGTACTTAAATTCATAAACATTGCCTTGTAACTTAAGTACATGTGTAGTCAACACTATATGCATGATTTAAACATTAATTGGTTTGTGATCAGTTCTGAAGGTCAAGTTTAACATTAATAAATATTGCTTACCTGGTGCCATGTGTGACTTTTGTCCCCACCACAAATATTGGTAAAGATGGTGTCTGGAATATCTCCAAAATCTGGGGAGAACCTCAATGATGAGAGTCTTTGATCTGCTCGCTGCTTCTCCTCTGCAGTAAGACAAAATGGAGCAGGAGGCAATTTGCTCTTTGGGAATCTGGAAGAAATTATCAATAATATATACTTACAAGCTAGACTTTCTTCATTTTAATCTGAATGGTATTGCATGAAAGTTGTAATTACAAAGAGGCCCACTCTCGTAAAGATGAAGACCAAACAGCATTTTCTGACTTTACATTGGCTGTTTGATGCTGTGATTTATATTTTCCGAACGGCATTTAAAGTGACAGCGTTGCAATTTAAAGGTGCTAAGATTGACTCCTGAAGTTTTTCTGTCTATATTTTTCAAATTAAAATCTTGTTTTATTATTTAATGTATAATGCACCACACCACACCATGTACTGTTCTGGCTTACTTCTTTTGAAAAAGACCTTAGTATATATACAGCTAAACTTATTGTTAACCTCTACCCAAGCAGTCAAGACTAACATTACTTTCAGCTTTTTTATCAAATTGATAATTGTCCTCATCTTGTAAAATGATACCAGCTAGGAAAAATCACAGTAACACATGTTAACATATTTACTTATTGCCAACGATACCACATAACAGCCCGAAGAAAACGTGGACTTTAATTTGTTCAAACTTGGGCAAATAATAACTTTGTTAAAATACAAAATATTGCTTGCATGACGCCTTTGTGCAATTTACTTTATTAATCAAATATCAAATTCTATTTTAACGATCACAACTTAAGTTCAACATGCTTTCATTTTGATACCTTTTCTCTATATTGACTGCGCCAGTTTCATCCACTGTGTCATCATTGTCGCTGTAAAATAAACATTAATCTTATTTACCAATAATATTTTTACATCAAGAACATAGTAAATGAATAAAGCTACTTAATAAGTATTTGACCTCTGATTAATACCTGGAAAGTGCATGAAAAATTAGTAATAAGTGTTGCTCAAGTCAGTTACTCAACTTTTATGAAATAAGGCATCACAAGTGATACAAATCCCCTCTCATTCAAACATTGTGACATTTGTGAAATGGAAGTCGCTCGGGCAAAGACGAAGTTTTTTCTTAAAATATATAGTAACAGTGACATTTACCTTAAACATAGAAACCCGAAACCAGAACTCGAGGCATTGCCATACCAAACACTTGTATGAAGTTTCATAAAATTCTGTTGAGGAATAAAGTAAGTACTACCGTGGAGAGATTTTGAAGTTTGTCAAAAAATAGTTAATGTGTAAATTCAAGAAATTCCATTTTCCCCTCCATGTGTTAGGGGGGGATAATAACCAGAAATCAATTGTAATTCAGATCTATAATGATACTAATAGCACTCACCTTGCAACCGTTCTTCTTCTTTTCTGGCCAAATGTTGTCTTCTACAAAGGGTAGTAAACATTTGTAATTTTAAATTTGAAAATTGGAACAATTCCGCTTAAGATAAAATTACCCATGTAGTATCTCAATTACAGTGATACCTGGCCTTATGGCATGCCCTTTTTTTGTTTGAAAATTATAAAGCTGTTCCGTTCTGATTTGGGAACCTCCATGCCATACATAGATTAGAAATTAATAAAGGAATCAACTAAATTGCAAATTAACCCAGCTACACTAACAGGTGACAGTATAGAGTCCATGTAACTGCATATGCTACCATATGCTACCATATGCTTAAAAAAGTAGTGAAAAACCCCTCAGAAACTACTTGAAAGGTCATGCCAAAACTTGAATTGACTACATGTAGATATTTTAAACTTCGGAACAGATTCAAAATCCATACTAGAGCAGCCATTGATACTAACTACAAAACGTTGTCTTTGCTTACCCATGGCCTCATTTTTAAAATAAGCACATATTTGAATTTGATCAGCATTTTTTTTGTTTTAATTGAATGTCTGCATCCTCTTTCATCATTCCATACCCCTCTCACGTAAGTAGTGAAAACAGCATCAGGGCAGCATTCTTTAAACCGATCATTGGCTCGCTCGTGTGCACGTAGCTTTGGCCCATCTTCATCCCCGTTCAAAACCTTAATGACATGCTCTGCCACAATCTTAAATTTTAATTTCGAATTAATAAGAAATAAATCAAAGAAGGAGTTATTTACTTACTAAGTAATCGGACGATGATTCTAATATTTCTTCTTTCTTTTTTTGAAGCGTAAATTGTTTTAAATAACTACAAATAGTTATATTATAACAATACATTGATTATTATTGATCAGACATTGACTTTGTCCTTCAATGTTTCAAATATAATATAAATAAAATATGCAAGTATCTACAACAACACTATACAATGTATAAGTGAGGTTATTGAGAGGTTAGATAACGACACAAACATATTTCAATATGTATGTAACCTTCCATTTAAGAAGAGTGAAGAGTTTGAGCAAGGTTATATTCAGTAACAGGTGTTCATACCTTCAGTGCGTGCATGTTCTCAACAGGAGCATGTTGCTGCTGAAGGTCAAGGTAGCTGAGACGAAACCTTTCGGAGCTACCATAGCGTCCGTGCTTTTGGGTCAAGGCAGACAACTTCGTTTTGTTGTTCGTTCTGATGAATAAAAGATAGTATTACTGTATATTATTCACATCAACTTTGATACAAGTGTTGTGTGCAACAAGTATCATTTAAATCCGTGCAGTACTTTGATAGTATAAATCCGTTTTTAATTTAAGGTGGATTACTCCAATCGGAAGGTAACTCCATCTTGTATACTTTTTTCACATCCCCCCTTACATAAGTGTTATGTGTACTAAGTATCATTCACAAAGTATCCTTCAGATCAGTATCGTACTTAACAAGGTGAAGGTTGAACAAAGGTTTTTAAACCATGGGGCCTTACTCCATTTAATTGGGGGAACACACCGATCTAAACACTCTTTTCACATACCCTCAATGTAAGTGTTATGTGTATCAAATGAATTGGTTCAGCACTCTTGTAAGAGTATATATATTTTTTAAGGAAGGGACATAATTCCATTAAATGCAGATGTAACCCCAATCTTTATCAGTATTTATTTCCCCTTACTCCAATTTAAGTTGTATCATTCCAATGAATAAAAGCCAGGACATTATTGATAGTTCTTTTTCTAAGATGTCAGTATTAACAGTCATGTAAAACAAGAATGACGGCTAAGTGTTTCTCCTCTGTCAAATTTTATTCTGGATTATTACCTGTACCTGCTTTACATACTGATGAAATTTGTTGATTTATTATTCTAGAGCAATTTTGGTGTATTGAATAAATTAATCGGCTAATCCTATCAAAGGTTTAGACCAAATTGTCTTATCAATAGTAACAAGAAAAAGCATATGTGATATTTTGTAGTCACAAACTAGATGGCATAAAGACTCAAAAAACTAAAATATTAAAGTAACAGGCATAAGGCAGTCATTACACAAAAATTACTTTGACCTTTCATTAATAGGACAAGACCACAAAGCTAAAGCAATGTTTATACTTGAATAAAGGATCATATTCTTTCATTTTTCTCTGGTTAAATTACAGTTCTTGTAATAACATACCCATTGTCTCTCTGGTCTCGTTCCAGTAAGTCATAGTATCGGGACAACTGAATCTCGTCTTTCTTCGTCCTGAGTATAATTTTCTTGTCGGTTGAGCTGTCCTGTCTGAAAGGGTGGGATGGCGGTAAAAAAGGCCTCCTGGGTAAATTGTCTTGTCAAGTATGGAAAAATACTGACCTGTGTATGAAAAAGATTATAACTTAACAAAGAAGAACATTTCGAAAGAAAAACGAAATGAAAAGTCAACAACAGCAACATGATCAAGTTGCCATGCACTAAAAGTTATCTCTACTGAAGCATGATACGACCCTCGAAAGGGTATTGATATAGTGTAAGGCGGTAGTGACATATGATATAAATGTAGGTGACTGTGACCTTACTAAAACTGAAACCTTGGCTTTGAGGTAGGAGTCTTGAACAAATTAACTCATTCAAAGTAGTCAGGTCATGAAATGCAAACTCATTCGAGCTATATTGGTGAAATTGGATATGTACCAAGTTCAGCCCATACCATAATAAGACCCTGTCTGACAACGGGCATATACAAACTGCTTACCTGTTAAATGGCAATGGCCACAAGATGCTTTCGCATTCTGTTGTATCCGGTTCTGTTCTTTGGCATTACCGGGTACGTCGCAAACCATAAACATGATCCGTGCCCTGGTCGTTGTTGTTGTCTTGGTACTCGCATCAAATGTGCTTATACCGTGGTCCAGGGCCTTCAACTCGTCAACAATTACCTGATTATAAATGTTCATCCTCTTTGGTGCTCTAGGATCTGGAATGATTCATTTAGCAAATAGATATAAGGCTATGTTCTCCTTACATAAAAATTGAAATAGATGACACTTACCAATATCGGAGTCATGATTTGATACAGAAATTACAATGTTGCATAACATACAATTATTAATGGTCAAGAGCACTACAACTCACATTGTTGCCTTTAATTCTAATCAATCATCATTTTAATGTCCGAATGTGTAAAAATATTTACGGCAGTATCCTTGTAACCTAAATTTTACAACAGCCTGTTCCTTTATGAATTTGGAAAATATAGGATTATTTTAATTGAAATTGGGAATGTATTCCTCATTTTTTGTCTTTTTGTGAAAAAAAGGCACTATTGGGCTAGGGTAAACAGCCTGTACTCGGCAGTGAATATGAGCCAAAAAAATCACTGACATTTAAATTTAAAAGTACTTCCTTCAATACTGTTCAGATGGACACCAGTTCCCCTGAACAACAACTACACCAGGTAAAAAAAATATATGGTGCATGTATATATGTACCTGCAATTAGACCAAATAGCATGGTCATTGCACTCCTTACTCGCAGATGCGGTGGGTGTTTCAGGATCAGTCCACTCTGTGCCCAGATACAATAACTTCCTGTAGTGATGATATGGTGGAAGGGGTTAAAGCCATGAAAGCCTAACCACGCTGGCGACATATGCAGGTCGTTAATGTACCTGGACGCAGCGTCTCTCTTGACCTTCAAAAGATCTGCTGTCCTAGTCACTTCCTTCAGCTGCTGCAAACGGGGAGCGATGGGAATGGTGTAGTACCTGTTAAACATAACATATTTAGTAACAATAAAAAATATGACATAAATGGACTAAAAAGGATGCTTTTACTTTGAACACAAATAGTGTTTTACTGTTTAGGAGTGCAATGACCATGCTATTTGGTCTCATTGCAGGTACGTTTACAGATCATACAAGACCATTACAGAGACAGATTAGCTAGAGCCTATGATGCACCTGACTGAACCCTATTTAAGTAACAGCAACATTGATATATGAATAATTAAAATGTTTAAAACACACTTGGGCACCTCTACATATCACAATGTATCATCAGGTCAAATTTCAGTGTTTTTCCCCAACCGGGGACTTGTGAAAGAACTTACACCAAAAAAAAAGGGGGGGGGGAAATGTTATTTTCAACCCAAAATTTGACCCCCGCCAGTAATATCTCCTACTCAGTAACATTAATATTCGCATTTTAGCATAGGTCATTGAACTGGATTTTTCACAATATTTACACATGTGCCGAGTACAAAATTAAGACTACATGAAAAGCTAGCTTTTGTTGTGAAGACACAGATTTGTAAACAGCCTAAACTGTAGTCTAAAATAAATTCCTTTTTTCTTTCTTTAAATATTATGAATGTCCCTGCAGGTAGGGCGTAAGAATTGTACCTGCTGCCCCCAATTGCATGATCGTAAGAGGCGACTAAATTTGGGACCTTATCTCTTCTCTCCTTTCTAAATAACTTTCTTCTTCCTAATGTCTCCCTTGACAATGCCTCACTTTTGGCCATTTGTTGAGCGTTCGCCCCTGTGAGGAAGGCTTTGGGTTCTGTCCCCTGGCCGAGACATACCAAAGTCTTTAAAAATGGTAGTTTCTACTCCTGCTTAACGCTCAGCAAATTAGGAGTGGGACGACTGGTTCGCCCGTTGTCAGTATAATGTGACCGGGTGGGGCGTCCTGCTGGGTGTCTTCGGCAGTATGTTTCAGTGAGGTAGCACTATAAAGTCGGCATCAGTTCCGCGCTATCACAAGGAGACAAACACGAACATATCGCAGCCTCCCAAAATACACAAACATACACTACACGCATGCATCTTGCACACAGGGGAGGCCGTCCTTAAATGACCTTAGCTGTTAATAGGACGTTAAACAAAATCAAACAAACAAACAAACAAAAAATTAAATATTATGAAGCCCACATAGTCCAATTCATCATGTATTTTAGAGCTGTTTTTTTATACAAGTAAATTACATGTATTATTCAATTCAAAATATGTGCTGTAGGTTCATGACCTGTCCAGGGAAGGCTGCAGGCCTGAACCATGAGTCTAAGAGGGGGCACAGATGACATCTGTAACTTTTGCTTCTCGCTGTATATTATAGACGCTTTGAATTGACCAACGGATATGCATTAGAATAAAGTGTTTTTATGACTGTTATGAAATTATATACCATAAACAGGGCTAGCTGTAAACAGTGTTGTGAAATATCAGCAGTGATAATTAACATGAACACAGGGAAAATGAAATAAATTACTGTCGTGGAACTGACGAAAAATAAAAACAAAATAGATCCAAGGAGTCAGATATTCATGTGGTAGTATTTTAGTTACAAGTGGGGGATTTTTTTTAACTGAAATAGGGAAATATATAGCTGAAAAAGAGGAAAATAATGCCAAAACTGGAGAGGGGAATTGACCTATATTCTATTTGGCCATAAAAAGGCCTGTATATATCCATGTCATTGTACAAAAATATCACCCTTGACCACAGTACGCTACTGTACATCGCTACCTCTAGGTTTGATGCCAACACTATTCCTCTGATCCATGGGAATAGAAAAAAACAAAAATAAGAACAGTCCTTCAGGAATACTAACGATGTATATATATTGCATAAAAAAAATCCAAACACTACCATATCCATTCTTCTGTCAGAAAAAAATATACTGGCAAGTTTATATGATAAAAGAAAGTCTTTTATCTAAGTAACGACTGGCAGAAAATTCAAAGTAAAACCATGACTACTGTTACAACCTGTGCGTAAGTACAGCACTACAGGGCAACCTGCATTGTATCTTGTGCGCAACTAGTTTTAAGTCTGTGTAAGTGACCTGCTGTGCATATCATGAAGGCAAAAACCTTACCAAATATCAAGTTTTTTTATATATTAAAATGATAAGATCAATTACAATTAGAGAGAGAAAAATCGAGTTGATTTTGACTCAAGATATATAATTGATATTTAATGTAACAGTAAAGAGAATAGTGTGGTTCCACCGGGGATCGAACCCTCGATCTCCAGGTTCCTATTGTGACACTGTACCGATGAGCTAAAGGGAAACAACCTCAATCCTATGTACAATTAAAACCTGCCACATTGATATAGACCTCTTTCATATTTAAGCTTACGTACATAGTATATCATAACGTTAAGAATCTAAACTGAAATTGTATAAACAAACTCGGAAGGATCAACCCCCCGATTCGTTTTTCAACCTAACCCACTAAGAGGGAATCTGCTGGTTTGACACGCTATACAGTTGGCGGCAGGAGCAACGTTACAATATGGTACACAGTCAAATCGCACACGATAAATAGATGTTGTTGCAGAACCGGTCGCCATTTGTGAATATGTGAATTAACCGATTCAAAAAGCACTCTTACATAAAACCTTCAATCGGAGCTTAAATGACCAGTCTGCATCGTTGTTTCGCGCGTGCACAAAAATAGTAGTCTTTATCATCAGGAAGTTTGACTTTCAGACTCGAATTAAGACATGCACAAGTCCTTTATTCAGTCATTTACCTGTAATCAAATATTTATACTTAGGTCGAGAATTAATTGAAACGCTTAAAAGTCTCGTATTTTAACATAAGATGCATTGTTATCTATGATATCGATTTCAAAATATTATTGAAACTCTACTTCTGCAGGCCCGGAAACAGTTAGTCGCGACGTAGTAGACCCACACATGTATGCTCACTTACTTTCTGGCTTTGTCTCTTTGGCACAAAATCTGCAAACTTGTTCTGCGCCATCGAAGCGGAAGTACTCGCAGTTGCAAATTAGATGTTCCTTGTGGCAAACGAGCTAATCTCGCGTCAACTTTTCACTGAAAATAGGTAAAAATCCTAATATTACATTTGAAACAATTAATATTGTTTCATTATTTTTTTATTTAATTTTCTCCCTGAGAATGATAAAATATGACAAATAATTTTTGAAGTATGATAAAATAATAAGTTTATCAATTTTGATACTCAAAATAGTCGGAGCCAACCACCTTGTCAGCAATAATAGGAATAATGTTTATGACAAGTATATTTATATTTGCTTACATGAGACGTTATATGGCGATACACGACAATGTGTTTTTATGTTGCAAACTCGTCGATAGCTACTTGCATTTAGACCAAATTAACAAAAAAGTTACTTACATTTCATCGAAATTTTTCGGAATTTGCTGAAGGGACGTGACAAACACCTCATCAAGGAAATAAGTTCCACGATATCTTCTTTGCTGATGCCGTACCTATTCTTAATCTACGATAGAAAATTTATAATTAAGAACTTTGCCACCATAACGTGAATATCGGAAGCTAGTGTCTTCGAAACCATGTCATTATTCCATATATTTATCCATTTTTTTTTTACAAAATAATTATTTAGAATTTCTATGACAATTCAAATTCAATTAATTCGTCAATAACCTTGCGTGCAGATAAAAGACACATTTAAAAATTAAAAATATGATGAATAGGAAGTGAAAATTTAGATAAAACCCTGCATAGTTGAGTATATTCTATTATAAAAATATCTGCCGTTTTATACGGGTCGATATATATATATACAACAAATATCACCTGAAGTAATACGGCCATTAGAGTTATCTGCGAAATGTTGCTGTCCTTGTGAACCGGTTGTCGTCGTGGGTCATTATCGTTATGAAGAAGCTCATCTAGACCAGTGAGCAATTTTCTTCTCTGAAAGGGAATCAACATTAGTTTATTGAAAAATCTACCGAGGCGGACAAGCCGACTGTCACTGCATTGTATTGTATTGTATTGTTTATTCAACTTAAAGCCTTACGGTTCATAAGCATACACAGCAACGTATAATTGATACATCAGTGATATGATATACCAAATAAACATAACATCATGAATGAAGCATAATCTTGTACATCGCATATATATAGTTCAATAGTGATAAAACATTAAGATTTGCAGACATGAGTGTGTAATCCACTTAATGTAAATTAAATAATCTTACGACGATTGAGTAAAAAAATTAATATTATGAATACTGTGGGTTTTTTTTTAGTATTTATGTTCTAATTCACCAGTTCAAACGAACATAAATCATTTATCAATTACAACTCAACACTCTAATATAGGAAATAGCTGACTGCAGCTAGCGCTTTTATTGTGGTAACTACAAAAACACGGCAACAACACGCGACTGTGCACGGCTGTTCCTGAGCGACTGTTCCNGTTTCTTCGCTCATAATCGGTAAAGACCAAATTAGCAAGCTAACCAGGAAACGTAGGTAAATACCACAAGCGCACTGTCTGGCTGCAACAGCTCGAATGACACTACCCCCTATACACCCTGTATATGACAACCCCCTACCCCAGGTAATTCACGTGCAACACATAATTCACCGTGTACGTTAGACTCCACGTCTTACCCCTACATACACAGGTACTCTAGCACCTACGTAACCCCAGTGATACCGTACCATTGATAAATATAAGTAGTTACTACTCCTTTTTTTTGTAAGTTTATATATGTGTTCAAAATTTTAAGTTATTTTTGTGTTTTACTATGTTCGTTGTTTTGTTATCTGCTTCTCAAGTTACTATGTAACAAAAAATGAGCAATACAATATTGAATCGAATTGTGACATATTTACAATTATGGAATACACTTAAATATTTTTTATATCAAAGTATATTATTGCATACGAGTTCAAATTCAGTATCCACATGTCTTTGGTGATTTATCAATTTATAAGAAGTCGGTATTGCTTAAATCATGAATTCTGTACCCAAAACCCAAAATCGATATCGATAACGATTCCTCAAACACAGCCATCGCACACCCCTACCTCTTTCTCACGCCTCGGGCAAGTTAGCATCCCTACCCAGGTAAGCATAAAGTACACCGTGAAATAACATAATTGTCAGCTCACCTGTCAGCAGGTAACACCATCTCACAAAATCTGTTTATTAACAGGTAAATAGAAGCCAAACGGTTACGTCATATTTTGCTGAATTCGCTAAGGTATTTCAAAATAACGACCTAATATACAAACAGGTATATAATATATTCTGACCATGGGCGTACGAGTTTGGATCACGGGGTTATAACCAGCCAATGTATGGTCAAGGCAGATTTCAAGGCGTGGCAATAAAGGGATATATTTATGAATTCAACTGTTTAAATTACAATTTCTGCGAAGATGAGCTTCTATCTGTACAACTACATCCGGGAAATGCCCAACAACTATGCATCACCCGAGCCTGATATGCCGGAAGAAAGTTCATCAGAGAGTGTTTCGGCGATGGAATCAGATATTTTGGATTTGGATACCCATGAAATAGGTAAGTTCATTTTTATGGGTTTTTGAAATGCATATTTTCCCCTGTGTTCTAAATTGTCATTGATCTGTCGTCTGTACTTAAGGATGTACACCTCTGAGAAGTAAAAAAAAACGTATTTAAATTTTTTATTTTTTTCTTATATGAGTTTTTGGAAAAAGGAGATAATGGCATCGTAGAAAATGTAAAAAAAAACCACTATATGTTCCTTTTTGTGCTATAATCGTTCAAAGATACCAATTAAACACAACATGTGATTTTAGTGGGGTTTTTTTTAGTTTTGACCATTTGCAGAACAAATTCATACAATTTCTTCCAAGTGTGGTATCATACTGATATGTATGAATGTTTGTAGAATTGTTAAAAATAATGTTTTCTTATAAATTATGGAAGTACAAGTACTTAAAGGCCAAGGGTGGGGTATAAAAGGGAGACAACTCANTTGCTGTCCGGTGGGATTTTAAACTAGGTCGTCCTTGGCCTTTAACCTTATTCTTTAAACTCAGAAAGCCGATTTTAGTTTTTTAATGTTTTACCATATTTTGCAGATTAAACGCCTGATATAAAAAGTTATGCTATTAAACTTTTTTTGATATTTAATGAATTAAAAGAAAATGTGCTACTCTTTCTTGAAGTCCACAAAATGGGGGGTCCGTGTGCTCCATTTTTTCCCCATTATCATTTGTGTTATTTTGTATCCAATTCGGGGTCAAAATTCAAAAGTGCTTCAGTTACACTACATATGTAAATAAATATTATTATCATATTAAACATTATAAAGTTGTACAGCAAAATTGAACCTGCTGCAATTAAAAATGGCGCCACAATGACAATTTAAGTGATCAATCTAGTTTCTAAAATGGTGAAATTTTGACCTTTTTTGATGCGCAAGAAATGCACGTTAATACACATAATCAAAATGTCCGCCGAATTGGTTTTTTTTTAATTCTTGTAAAAAAGTCCTACAAACAACACTAATATTGATTATAATTTGTTAAATATTTCAAAAACGCGATCAAAACGAGACTTACACGTGATCGAAAACTCAGAAGAGTAAATCCTTAATTAAGTAATGCTTTTCTTTTTGTCATAGAATCTAACTTTCTTTGCAATATAAATCGGAAATTATGCATAAAATACATTAAAATCATAAATGTGTTAGATATCTAGCAGTGAACGTTTAATAACTTTCAATATATACATGCGAAATATTTAAACCAGTGCAAATTGTGCATCGTGTGCTGAATTTGATATAAAAGTTCATCAAAAATTGTTCATAGCTTTGCATTAAGTCATTTGTTAAGTTTTTTTAAATTCAAACTCCTGGATATAAAACACACCCATGCACCCTTAAGCTCGATCTATGAATGAATACTAAAAACCGCGCCAAAACATGTCTTTAATGACATATCAATATTTTCACATTGTTACATTATAAAGAAGCCGAAACTGTATGGTTTCTTATAAATTTGATCAATTAAATTTATTTAAAATATATTCAAACCACCAACAGTATAGACTAAGCAAAGTTAAGTTGTGTATTTAGTTTTTCAGTACCTGACGAATGCATGAATCGGTATATCCCCTTGCACCTTTAATTAACGCTAGATAATGCATCTACCTTTCTACACATTTTACCTTCATTTCATAAAGTTTATTACGTGAGATAGTACATCACATTGAATGTGTAGTTATTTAAATATAATATTGAATGTGTTATATGGTATACCGATGCAAATAATGTCCTCAATTTTACAGCAAATATTGACTGAAATCTGTATTTCATACTTTTTAAATCCTTCGCGGTTCACAAACTATATGCGATTAGTTTTCTCGATGGAGATTTATAAAGTAGTAACCTTATCAAAATTTAACAGATTCTCAACTATTATCCCTGCCGATATGGGTTCATTCAATATCAATCTGATTAAAATCATATCCTACGTTCTCTACCTATCACCTAACGAGATACGTATAGAACGTAGGATATGATTTGAATCATTTTGATTCGAGATCTACGAAATAATAATGATTTGTGATAATGAAGTCAAAGTTACATTAAAAACTTCCTTGACGTTTTACGGGTATGAATCAGGGACGTTTTGGAAGATCCTTTTATACATATGAAATAAGCAACCAATGATCGCCAATACTAGGACACATATCCATGGTGAATAATTGTGTGCAAGTCTACAAATTTAGCGCCTTTAATTAGCTACCAGGATGCTTTGCGATTAAATCGGGCAAATAAACATCGACCGCTATATTTTGAATTAGCTGTAATATGTCACAGATAAATAATTTACATAAAACCATTGATGTACATTTAATTTTATTCTTAAAAGAATAATATGTTCCGGTCCGGAACAGACCGATTTGTTGTTTGGTAGGCACCGTCGTGTTTTGCACCAACAAAATGGCGTCGCTCAGGTGGGAAATTTTGAACGATTGAATACCAACGGTTGCTAATAATAATGTCGTTTCGGGATAAATCAAAGGGTTCAGCTTTGATTAATGTCAGGTTAGTGTCATAGCATTTATTTGTCGGGAGATTATTTTACATTTCCATAGAGTAACGACGCTCTGACCCCACACTACTGTAGATATCTGTCAGGACCAGAGTAAAATCTTGAGCCGCCCCAAGGCTAAGCTTAGCTCCAGATTGTGTTCATATAACCAAAATGTAGTTAACATTATCCTGAAATTGCCACTGTCAATGTCAATGTTAAGTTATCTTTTTACAGGGACATACGTTTACTCAATTTCCTTCAGGTCTTTTTATGATGGAATAATTTATTATTCTCATTTTTTTTAGCTCACCTGGCCCGAAAGTTGTTTGTTTAGGAACGAATTTTATCTCAATTCTCATGTTTCATTTTTTATTTTTTGCTTGGTTTAATTTTAAGTCTTTAATAACGGTACAATACATCAGGATTCTGTACAATTTGATGTGGATCATTGTCTAATAAGTTCGAATTATTCTGACGTTTTATCGACTTTTTTTATATATATATATATATATCGGTTTGTAACTTAACTAAACCGAGTTTGTGTGCCATTTTCATGTAAAGTTTTATTTAAAAGTAAAAAGATAAGCCTCTTTTATCCAAGAACACAAAACTAGACATTCTGCTGAACATACTTCAGTATAAATCCAAGTAGCATACATCTGTATTATAATTTTAAGTCTGACAGGTTTTACAAATGGCATCTACTGGAAAGTTTTTTGATTTTTTTGCATAATTATTCTTTCTTGCAAAATGAACTTTAAGACCTTTTTTGGACAATTCCTTTATAGATGGTGTAAATTTACCTGATGTACTACCAGGTTACCAAGATATTTATATTCTTTAGTTATGTCAAGTTTCAAGTTTTATTTAATCACTCCAACATACTTATGTGTGTAACAAGAGGTCACATACATATAGTAAATATGATACATGGCGTGTGATGTACACAATTACAACATTGTATATAGCATAGTTACATATATTCTTTTCCAGAAATTAAAGTTTTTCAAGCTTTTCTAGGAATCTACAAACTTTAGTGGGAATTTTTACATTGGATAAGGGAAATAGTATTTTGTTATATATTTCTCACTTAGACATTTAACTAAATCACTTTCATATATAAATAGGTAATGAAATTCATCCCCAAGGTCGATATTACATAATGTACATGTATGTTCTTTCTTGACAAGGAATACCTAACTATGTTCCTTTTTCTACAGGTAAATGCATATTGGAAGAACAAAATGTACACATGATTTTCCTATCATTTGTATAAAGCTTAATTATATATTTTTCTTGTTCAAACTTTGTCTAAAATATTGAATATGTTTGTCCCCTATAGGAGATCAGAATATCGTCAAACCATTTCTGTATAAATTTATCCTTTAGTTTTCACAAGCCTCTTTATTTCGTCTTTTGAAAAAGAACATGTAGATTGATAGTACCACACATAGTTCAGGCCAGTTTGAGAAAAAATATCGTTAACATATGCGAGCCATTTAAATAACACAGTTCCGTTTTCTTGTAATGTATACATTAGGTTATACATAGTACTTGATAACTTACTCATTTAATTTCGATGTCTAGTCGGTATTTTCCAAGCTCACCATAAACAATGAAATTGGGTGTACTTTTTCTTACATTTAGTATATATATTTACAAAATTGAAGATGGATTTTTTCTGTTATATTTTTGATTGCAAAACCCCATATTTATGATGAATACAGAAGAATTGGCATGATTAATGAATCAAATATCTTCAGTTGTAGATCAACTGGTAATGATATGTTTCTCAATTTTGCTTGTTCAACAAATTTTTTTCCTTGCTATAAAGAAGCTTCAACTAAAATGAAAGAATAATCCTAAATAGGTATACCCTTCCAGTATTTCTTATTCTACGCTACATAATGTAAAATGGGGATTTATTGCACATTTTCTTTTTGAAAAGATGACAACCTTGGTTTTCCCTGAATTAATAGTTAACTTCCAAGTATTACAGTATAGTTCAAATTAATTTAAAGCTATATTGAGATTAAAGAATACAATACAAACATGTTATCGGTTGTAGAATGACCCTTTCTAAACCCATCTTAAAAGGTCAAATGCTTCAGAAATTTTTATTTAACCGATTATTAATAACCGAAGTGAAAACTTTGCCAAGGCACAAGACTAAAGTGATTGCTCTATTCCGTCTTTGCATATTACAGAGTTATCTTCTCTTGGGAGCAGGTATTGATTGTTACGTCACTTGTTTGTGAGAGTAACGTCATCAATTTTTGAGAAAACGACGTAATTTTTTCACTCAAACCAATGACGTAACAATCAATACCTGTTCCCAAGAGAAGATAACTCTGCAATACGCAAAGACGGAATAATTATCCGGATCTTTGGGATCGCCTTTGTTTTTATATACTGGTTTTATAATACCAATCTTCCACACATCTGGTATAGACGCAGTATTCAAAATAAGTATTTTTTGATTAGTTGGAAAAAATACATCCATTGTACTGTTTTGATATTCATTTAGGATTTGATCTATACTAGTGGCTTTACTATTTTTCAAATTGATTCAAGAAAATTTCATTTCATCAGTGGTAATCTCACCATTCAGATAATCATCATAAATACTATTATCATGATTTTCTAGCTCAAAATCGTCATCATCATGAACAGACTTGTTCAGATCCTTAAAGTATTCATATATCAGCGTTACCTTTCTTTACAGACCCGTCATAATTATTCAAAATAATCCAGGTTTTTTTTTTAATCCATTCTAGCAGTAAATCTCAGCTCGTTTGACAATTTCTCCTGATAATTTCTGTAACTTTAATTCAATGTTTTTCTATAAACTTTACTAGCTCTTTTAAGATTAGTTTTATTTATAGGACGATTCACTTTTTCCATTAATAAATATTCAATTCCCATTTGCCCAAACATTTTCTAGAACTAGTTTGGTTAGGTTCAAATCCCTTCAACGGTACAGAAGGAGAAGGATCACACCCTCTGTTTATACAAACTTGAGGTTCCTTTGTCAAAATGCGCTACAACAAATTGGTCAAAATTCTTCTATTTGGTTGAGAAGTAGATTTTTTAAGATTTATCTATTTCCCCCCTTTTTTGCACCGCCCCTCTGCCCCAAGGGGGACCATACCCTCTGTTTATACAAAACTGAGAACCCTTTGGCTAATGATGTTCCAGACCAACTGTAGTCAAAATCCCTTCATTGTTACAAAAGGAAAAGGATCTTTGATGTTTTCCTCAATTTCCCCTAATGGGCCCAACCCAACTGCCCCAGATGGGGGCCCACACACCTCAGTTTATACAAAATTGATTCTTTTGTCCCTAATCATGCTTCAGCCTGCATTTGGTTTAAATCCCTTCACTTGTATAACAGTGGGGAAACAATTCCTCTATTTCCCCTATTGGGCCCTGCACTTCTGCCCCCAGAGGGGTCACATCCTCCGTTTATACAAACTCAAGTCTCCTTTGTCTAAAGATGCTCTAAGACAAATTTGGTCATAATCCTTTAAAAGATTTTTAAAGATTTTCCTATTTTCCCCCCGTTAACCACGCCCCTCTGCCCCCAGGAGGATCATACCCTCCGATTATACAAAACTGATAACCCTTTGGCGAATGATGCTCCAGACCAAATTTGACCAAGTTGATAGACACAGGACACTGCGGCATGGGATAAAAAACAATAAAATGTATTGGGGTCGGCATGAAAAAATAGGTTGTTCAAGAAAACAGGAAACTCTATTATTATTAGGCCCAATATATTTATACTTAAACCTGTTGTCCAGTGTTATTTATATATAATTATGTTGTTTTATCAGCATTACTAAGTAGTATACAGTATGTGCCGGCAGATGTCCCAACCTGATGTCTGCCAAGAAATTTCGAAAATTTTGATACCATTTATTTAAAACATTTTTTTTATTGTAGTTGATGCATCTTCAAATATGAGCAGCACCTGTCACATGAGAGTTTCAATGCAGCCTTTTTTAAGACCGAGACCTGTAATGTTAGATGTTATTTTTAAGAAGCGCTCGGACATCTTACAGATGGATGGGAGCCAAAACATATTGCGTGACAGACATTTTTTCAACGTAAGTAATTAAAAACCTTTTTTAATACCTAAGAGACCAGAAGCAAATATTACAGTGTTTTAACAATCTCATAAAAAAAATGTGTCCAACGTTGTGACCCCATCTCCCTAATCTATAAAGATAATTAGGTATTGATGTCCATTTCTTTCTGTCATGCACTGTGTTATGTCTGTTATATAGAGCTAATTTGTATTCTGAACAGTAACTTGTATGTTTCCCTTGATTTATTCTGTATGCATGTACAGTCGAGGAGTGTGACCCCATGGGGGAAATATAGGCAAAGCATTGAAGTTTTTTATTTTCCATATAAATTGAGGGATTTATGTCCCCACCCTATATCCAAATGCACAATTGCTAAAAAAAATCATCCAAACTACAAGGATTGGCCCAGAGGTCCAGTTCAATCCCTGGAATGGAGACTACCTTCCTTCGTCATAACATGGAAATAGATGAGATCCCCATTTCATTAAGATTTACAATATTGCTCAATTTGTTGGACATAAAACATACAATTGTGTCCTATGTGTCTTACAAACCGGAACAGATTTACCTGTAGTCCTTCTTGCAACTTACTTGCATTACTTGTGCTCCTTCATTGAACTGGTATAGTACACGCACAGCAGGTTATTAATTTAAAATAAAAATACAAGGTTGGCTAGACCTCACAAAGCTATGTGCGAAAACAAATTATTTTTCTTTATGTTTTTAGGCTGTGGCACGCAGGGTCATACAGGAAACAATGGAAAGGACAACTAAAAGGATGGCTTTCCAAAAGATGTTATCCAAGGTACATTTTTGATAATTTCAGAACAACCTTTTCATATTGATAAAATTATTCAGAAGCTAAAAAAAGACAATGCTGACATTAAAGATCAACATATTACATTAAACATAAAGAAGTAACTTGATATATTTTCAATACACAAAGCTAAATACAAATGAAGAAAAAAAATAGGGCTCCCGACGGGGAATTGAACTATTAATGAAAAAGATGTGCAATTTCTATTCATACTTGAACAATTGTAATAAAGCAAAAGTTTGGTTCCAAGATTGTTAAGATTGGAATTTTATTTCATCTTTCATAACTTCATCCAATACATTAATATCCCCTGCTTTCACCGAAACCGGGGATATTAATTTGGGTTCGTCCGTCTGTCAGTCTGTCTGTCACGCTTCGTTTCCGTGCAATACTTTTGGCAGAGTTATGGCCACTTGAATAAAGAAAAACGTCATAATCTGCCGTTTCTGTTCTGCAAGATTGGGATATAAATTCCATGAATTTGGTTGTTTATATTTATGATGTTGACCTAATATATAGAAAGTTTTTCTATCTGCTTTTAAAATTCAATATGCAGTGTTTTTGTTACCGTAATTTTACAACAACCTGTTCCTTTATTAATCAGGAAAATAAATCATAATTTGTATTGAATTTGGGAATATATTCCTCCATTTTTGGTCATTTTGGGAAAATAAGGCATTTTTAGCTAGTCTACAGTCTGTTACTGGCAGTAAAACTGAGCGAAACAAATAACTGATATGGAATATGCTATTTTGACTAGAGAAACAAATTTCTTACTGAAAGGTCTTAGGGAAGAGGAGTGTACATGTATTTAAATGCTCTTTGTTTCAGATCCAAGAAATGATCCCGAATTAAAGATCAGATGATAAAAGAAAAGAGAGGCCTCACCGTAAGTATTCCTTTAGTTAGCTACATTTTTGACATGCTCTCCTTTACATGGAATTTGAATTATTAGAGAGTCTGTTTGAACAACTACTAGGGGTTTAGAACCCTGACCCCCCATGGGACAGGTTGGCAGGGCCAACAGGGATTAATATGACGGCATGCCTTTAAATGACATCTCCTCTGAATTAGGAAGTTCAAACTTTGAGACATTATAGATTTATGTATGGAGAAGTGCACAACATTTTCGGATTTTATATATGAGCCCATGGGCTGGGCTGGGCTGGGCTGGGCTGGGCTGGGGAGTCATGGGGATCAAATATTTAAAAAAAATAGTATTTTATCATATCGAATCAAACATTATTATGAGTTATATATTTTACAGTATTGTATTATAGCATATGGTATAACACATTAATGGGGGGGTATATGTACTAATGAGTGCACAACACTTCACGATTTTTGATAAGACCCTCAGGGGCCATGCCAGAGGGGGTACCCCGGTTTCAAATATTAAGAAAAAATAAAGAAAAATAGAGTCTTATAACATATCAAATTAAACATTTTCATGAGTTTACATTTTAAATATGTCGTGAGGGGGGCGCGGGAAATTGAGGGCTTAGGGGTAAAATAAACTTTTTATACAGTTTGAAGTAGGAGCTTTGAACTTTTAGACATGGTAGATATATGTATAGGGAAGTGCACCATACTTTTTAGAATTTTTGGGGATAGCGGGAGTGTTTTCTGATCAATTATCTAAGATTGGACATCCTGTAATGGCTCAATTACTATAAGCACTTTTAACAAAAATAATTTTAATACAGGCTATTGATGTGACACTGCACACTCCTGCTCACGTCTATAAAACTTTGCCAATTCTAATTTATCCACGGTCATGCATCTGTATGTGTATATATTGTTTTCCTTGAAATTTGAACATTGCTTTGCAGAGATCAACTTTTCAAAGACAATATCAGGACCTTTGATATGCCGACAGAAGAAATACCAGAAGAATCCAGGGATGAATTTTTGAATATTGGGTATTTTTTTTTTTAAACATTTTTCCTTTCATACTTTTATTTAATGGTACTTGGAGTGTTTGAACATCTGTCCAAAGTTTTGCTTATGTAATTTGATTTTTACAAGAAATTGTTTACAATAAACAGTATACAAAAAGAATTCATGACCCTGGGGTCACACGTTTCCACGTGAGGAGGGGGGGACTCTTTACTAGAGTTTATATAGGGAAATCACATTTTGGACCTACATTTGTTTAATTTCCATTGGAAGTAATTCAATTTGGGCTAGCATTATCAGTATTGGATAGCATTTTGAGGGTTTGCACATATGAGCCCTGACTGCCCCCGGGGCTGATGGGTGGGGCCTAAAAGGGTCGAATTGACTGAAATTTCAAAAATCTTATTCTCAAGACACAGATATGGTAGATTCAAATACTCTTCATAGATGGAAGGGTCTAAAGGTGCTTAACCGAAATTGTGAATTTTAGGACCCTAGGGTCTCAAAATTACCCCCCGGGGAAGGGGGGTGGGGCAAAATTAATAATGGTTTATATTGGCAAATGATACTTTGGATATTACCATGTTGATGTGCTAGTTTCAAATACTTTTTACTAGGTGGTTTTATTCTTTTTTTTGTCACTTCGACATATTTTTGTTGAAATTTTAAAAACAAAAAACAACTCTGTATATATAAATCAGAAAGCAAGTGACCGTTCAGGCCTATCTATGGTCCTCTTGTTTTTTTAAGTAATTCAATATGGATTAATATTTCTGCATATATTTTAGTTGTGGTTTATATCAGTTATATAATCACTAAGTTCTTTATGAGATTAATGTGACAGCAACTTGATCTCTCAACAAATTAGTACAGTTAAGACATCTACTGTTTTACTTAATTGTATAATGTATGCATAACAATATTAAATAAATAATGCAAAACAAATATATTGCAGGAAGCTAGTATGTCTGGTTTGTACCCAGGGTGTACCAGTTGCTAAGGCACATATCGTGTGTTACCCTTGCAATGACTTAAGTTAGTTTACATATTAGTTATTTTACATATTTCTCCCACCAGTATAGACCATGTTTGTTACTTTCGACCCTAGAAGTATTTATCACAGTGGATCACAATTTCTGTTTAAAGTTTAAAGGCCAATCATTGGTCAATTTCGTGAATGGCTTTTTACAGGTCCGTCATGTTATTGTAAGATGAGAATCCATTTATCCATTATTTGGTTTCCGCACAATAACTTGCCAAAATATTTATTAGTTTTGATAAAACCTTATTAGTAGGTACAATAGAAAGTATATGTTACTGATATGCTGCAGTTGGTCAACATCAACACAAACGTTTACACGAGATAATTTTTTTTAAATATTGTCAGATTTTGATAGAACTGGGTAATGCATGAACGATATACCAATTCTAAGCTATGAATCAAGATTAACAAACAAAATCTGTGCAATAATTTAGCATACTGTTCTCTGATATGTCATCTTAATCTAGATTTTGCAAAATTTTAACTCAAATTTGGTGTGAAGATGTATTACAGGTTGTATTGCCATCCTTTATTAAAGCATTATTGCAACTTGGGTAGTTGTTTGGAGGACTTTTTTATGATCTCCATAACAATTAGAACTTGTTTCATACTTATTAAAATTTATAAAAGGAAAACATTAAGAGTTAACTATTATTGTATGCTGTTAAGACATCCAGCAACATGAGGATACGTTCGAGTGGGTTTCAGTGTAGGTGTCAATCAAAAGAAGGAACTCAACTCTTGATTATTTACCATCAAACATTGATTCAAGGCAGTGGAGCGACATTGGAGTAAGTTGGAATTATACTGTTATCTGTGATTTAGTGCTTTTTGGGGGACAAAATATTATAATGAAAAGTCGTTGAAAAAGGATAAGAAACTTAATTTATTAAAAAAAATAGTGTCATACCTCAATCAATTTGCAAGTGTCTAATGTTTAGTGATATTTTGGAATATGAAAGAAGGTTATGATGAAAAACATGTTTTTTTCCTGTTAAGCCTCGAGTTTCATTTGCTTTATTTGGTTACAGAAAAACTCGTTGCTGTTTTGGCCAGTTGAGCAAATATGCCCTCTTGTCAGATATGAAAACGTAAGTTGTGATAACATATTTTAATGTCAATCTTGTTACAATTTAGAACAAAGTTTGACATTGTGTTCAGATGGATAATTCAAATTGTCTGATATAGGATAATGTATGTGTAAAAAATATGTATTCAAATCTGCTATTATTATTACCTCTTAATTGGGCTATTACACTGGTTCTACTTGCATATTTTCTTTTTTACTGAATTTTTCAAACAAACAACTAAATTTATGAATCTGTGGATGTGTAACCGTTATATTGTTTCAAAAGAGCTATTTTATTAACTTATGGATGATGCACATTTTCCTGATTTGTATTCAATAAACAGAACATTAATTCAGTCTGAATAAGTTATATTGTCTCAAGAAAGGGAGGATTATGCAATGAAATTATGGCTTGCTAGGAATCCACCATTAATATCTAGATATATATTTCAGTTCCTATTGGATCTAAAGCGGCAAAGGGTTGTGATGAACAAAAGGTAGAAAATGCCACCCTCAGGTGAACTTTCTACATTCTCACCAGCTGCGGTACCACAGACAGTGGCTGCAGTACCGCAGACAGTGGCCGCAGTTCCAGCTGCAGTCGCAGACAGTGGCTGCAGTACCAGCTGCGGTACCACAGACAATGGCTGCAGTACCAGCTGCAGTACCGCAGACAGTGGCTGCAGTACGGCAGACAGTGGCTGCAGTACCACAGCTAGTGATTCCATCACAGGCTGAAGTTTCACAGACAGGGAATGCCCCCAAACAGTAAGTTAACATTAAGTCAATGTTACCGTATCAAGAAATTCTGTTGATTCACCAACTTTTGTTTGTTTTAAGTATCAGTAAATAAATTGCCTTTGACATTGGTGCATCAAAATATTTTGGTATAATGAGAGTAGGAAACTTGCATAATGATAGTTGGCACAAAGATCCTTACAAATGAGATTATCTTGACATTATTCAAATATTATGTTCATTTATTTAAATTGTAGATACCGACTTCATGATTTTGTTAAAGTGGCATTCCCTGTTAAAAGAGGAAAAAAGACAATCCAGGAATTTTTTTACGGGCATGTATGTATTAAGTTGCCTAAAAATTGTGTGCAATTTGAAATACCTTTTCAGTTCAACTAGGCTAGTACACTGTAACTTTCTTAAGAAAGACAGCAACATCATCTGTATTTGTTTGGCCGAGGAAAGAGGATATAAGTATAGTTGTGGATTCCGAAATAATTAAGGTTTTACCAGTGCCATCTTTGGATCAAAGAGAAAGACTATGTTTTGAAAATTAGTGCTTTACCAAAATTGTGAATTTCTTGACCCTGGGGTCTCACGTTTTCCCCTGGGGAGGAGGTAAACTTGACTATAGTTTATATGGGGATATCACATTTTGGACCAACAAGGGTTGTAGGGTGGGGCCCAAAGGAGTCGGTGTGCTTAAATTCTTCATTTTCCTTGTTTAGAATCAGAGGTGCTAGTTTCAAATACTTTTTAGTCTTAAATCTGTATGCCAGCTATTGAATAAGGTGATTTTATTGCTTCTTTGTCACTTTGAAATACTGTTAAAAACAAAATCAACTCTCTGTATAAATATATCAGGTGACCGTTAAGGCCAATGGGCCTCTTGTTGTATGTATATGCAAGCGTAATTGTTTCACAACCAGTTTGAACATGCAATTGAATTGTAAGCTAAACAGGATGCTATAATAAAATACATGCTCAAGTTATTATGCTTTGATGATGACCCTGTGCAAGTTTGAATGTGGTGAAGTGAAGTGAAATTGTGTGTGTGAAAGTCATGTATATGTATTTAAATGTAAATGATATCAAAGTGAAAAATAAAATGATGAAAATAAATTGTTGTGCATCAAGACACTGGGCTCCTTGCTATCAAGCTTCAATAACTTCATCGCACCATCTTGTTCATTTCCATAACACTTAATTACGACAATATTTCTTAGATCTTGCTAGATTCTATTCTAGCCAGTAGTAAATGTATGCACCTATTTCCCATAACATGTTGTGCTTTTTTTATAGATAAAGCAAATATGCCCCGCAGTAAATTTGGACAAACCAAGTAACAACCTTCAGCTGCGAAAGAAGGTTTCTCAAAAATTGAGAAGTACAAAAATCCTGCTGTCTGACAAGTATGTACATGTATTAAAATAAAGATTCACGATAGAAGTGTTATGTAGAAAAGACCTTTGTGATGCCACCAAATGGAAAAACATTAGAAACAAAGAAAAAAAAAAATCCTTTGCAGATGTATAAAAGAACATTTTTAGAAATAAGGTTTGAAATGGAAGCTTCACTGACAAAACAGAATTGGAAAGAAGGGGACGTGACCTACTGGCTACGGGGAAAAACACGTTTTGCGGAAATGCGGGAAAACCTATGATTGTATCTTAGATATGATGAAAAAACCCAAACGATACCCGATATCAATTTATATTTCAATATTTAAAAAGAAATGCCTAATTTACAGTTCAGATGTGGCCATGTTCAGCAACAACAGTGCTGTTACAACAGGAAGACTTATCAGTTACCCTTTGGATATAGCGGGTATGTAAAAAGCTTCAGTTAAATCAGTCAGGTTTAATTTCCAGCCCACCATTATGAGCTGGTGGGCTCATATTCCAATTGCCCTAGAACAATTTTGGTAAGGATAATTTCTCAAAAACTGATGGCGGAATCTTTCTCAAACTACAATTGTACTTTCCCTTAGGTCTTTTTGTATACATATTAAATTTGGGGATCAATTCAAAATGGTCAGTTTGATTTCTGAGGGTTGAAGTTTGTTAGCACTTTTTCTGAGAAAGTACATGAGAAATGTTTCTCAAAATGTCACATATACCTCACCCAGTTTTCATGTCAATAATGTGACAGAAAGGAAAAGCTGTATCGATCAAAGATCAAACGATTTTCTGCTGTAAGAGTGATGCCATACGAGAAAGAAAGGCGGACATGGAAACAAATGAAGGTATTTCTACTGTCTTGTGGTTTTACTTCTGTTTAATTTTCTTTTAAAATTTAGAATAACTGATTATTGTGATTGAATGATGGAGCAGATTTAAATGGCAACTAATGTATGGGAAGTCTGTTCCTCTGTTAGAAGCTTAAACAATTTTTAAAGTAAACTGTCTTTGTTTGAACACCTATGATAAAGCCAAATAAAAAAAGTTTGCTGCTACTTATATATGCCAAAAATATTAAGGAGGTAGGTGTTTTCTTTCCTTTTGTTTTGGGCATACCTGTCGGATGGTCCATTGACACCAAAATGGTGATGGGTAAGGATCAAAATGTTTTTAACTTTTTCTAATGAATGTTTTCAGAAAGGAAATACAATCATCTGGCCAGTTGAAGATGTGTGTCCTCTTGCATCATTTCAAGAGGTTTGTTTTATATCATGATTGTATTTGATGAATGAAACAAATCCTGTTCAATCAACTTTGTCATAAATAACAACTTTAGACATTGCTGGAGTATGAAACCAAATTTAGGTCAAATGTATTACCATCATATATCCTTTTGTTCAATTTGTAAGGGGTTATTTTACAAGCAAGAAGCTTGAAATGGAAAGATTTGAGTTCCAATTGAGAGGAGGGAGGCATATTTAATACAAAGATGTTGTTCTTCAAGAAATTGAAATATACCACCACAACACTGCAATGCATTATAATTAAGTCACTGTGAGTTTAAACTCTTAAACTGCAAAATTTTGAGTGAAATGTAATTGATCTGATCTGTAACTTTTAAACCCACTGAAGACATTGGCAGGAAACATAAAATATTGCCTAAGTGGAGTGTCATGTATTGCATTTAAATTTTATCAGTTATTTGCAGTTCACAACAAAAATAACCTGCTGAACTTAGGTACATAATTTTCTGATAAATGATTCAAGTGTGTCGATTGTTATCTCAGCGTTACTGCTGAAATGAAAATGAGGAAAAAACCCAAAGGAATGAGAGGTAAATGCAATTTGTTTAGTTGCTATGTGTCAAATATCTTACGAGGTACATAGTAAAGAGGTCAACAATGACAAGGCCATAACAACTTTACAAAGGTGTTGTTGTTTACACTTAATTAGATGTAAATAGAATGAGATACAATTTCTTATAAGTAATTGCGTGTCAATGGTCAGTTTCACATGTGATTTACTGGTTTTAGCTGTCACATAGTTAAGGTTAATGTTTTATTATCAAAGGATTTCAGAATATTTGTTCATGGTGTTGTGTTAACTGCAAATCACGTTGAATACAAATTCTACCTACAGCTATTTGTCTTAATACCTGTCTTAAATTTTACTGAGGTGCACCTTGATAGTTTTTTTCATGATGTCGTGGAAATGTCAAAAGGAAAAGATTTCTTTGTTTGGAAGTTAATGTATACCAACCATTTATTGCTTAACTCGGCCAAACAGTCATCTTGTATTATGATGTACACCAAATATATATTTATTTTTCAGGTTAATTGCAAACCAGAGGTTAGAAGACCCAGCTTTTTACTTGGAGGGAGAAGAGAAAGAAGGAGCAGGAGAGGAGATAGAAGGAACAGGAGCAGCCAACTCTGAGGAGGAGGAGGGACAGTCAATGACGAGTGCTGATGATGAAGAAGATAGGAGGTAAAAATCAGCATTTTCGTTCATTTTAATGTATATAATATTGCATTTGTGCTGACTAGCAAGCGTTTTTTGGCTACTAAGGATAGTTTGATTCACTTGTATTTCAGTCATACTGTACAATGAAACACGTACTAAGGGTATTTTGATTCACTTGTATTTCAATCATACTGTACAATGAAACACGTATTAAGGGTAGTTTGACTTGTATTTTAATCATATTGTACATAACAAAACGTACTACGGATAGCTTGATTCACTTGTATTTTTTAATCAAACTGTACAATACATCACGTTTTAGGAATATCTTTTCTGGGCCATAATTTTCCAACCATTAAAGATGTCATGAACAAACTTGCATTATACTTGCATCAACCACACATAATGTGCCATGCACTGGTCTGCTACTATTTAACCATAATAGGTTACATTTATTAATCTTGCAGTGTACTGTCGTTAGGTTGTTGTCACCTTTTTATCAAGGTCAAATAAGTACAACCTTTAAAGTTTTACCTTTTAAACTTTAATGGTATTGTTACCTTCCATGTTATTTGATCAAGGGAAGGGAAAACAATAATGGCTAATAAAGGAAGACATGTGTTTTGTTCACAGAAACAAAACTTCTAGTTTACAGTTGCACTTGTCATAGCTTAAAAGGTAGACAGTTACAGAGGAAAGTTTTGTGACTTTTCCTTGAAGAGATATTTTTTTGTTTGGTCTAGATTGCAAGTTGGAAAGTTCCTTGCTGTGGAGATTGAAGTATAAGGAGGGAAAAGGACGACAGCACAGCTATTTGCTGCACTTGTAAGTAAACGATGCAATGCGGTCACACAACTACTAAAATAAGTGTACAGCTCAGTGGATAAAGAAATCATTATGGTGGGGCACACCATGGATTGCTTTGCAATACTTTGCCTTAGTTAACATTTAGCTTACAGTTCTGGGTTTATATAGGAACAGGTAGTATAAGTTTGCTTTGGCTTAAAAGTTCAAGGGGCGGGTGTTTTTTTTTGGGGGGGGGGCTCAATTACATTTTTACTTCTAAACCATGCAATATCTCCTCCCCCCCCCCCCCCCCCCCCATTTCTATTCCTCTGAAAGATTTTAAATTTTGTGATTGACCTAAATAAACATGCAGTGATACAATTTGTGTTTCAGGTTTTGGAAACAGAGCCAGACGTGTATGTGAAGTTTCTGAAGGGCCATGGCATCCAAAACACAATAAAATCATGGCCGACAGTAGATGACACCAGTGTTGTGGACAAGAGGAATATTCAATATTTAGAGGAACAGCCAAAGAAGGACATATATTTTCTGCTGTTTTTACTGATTCTTAATATTATTATTAAGTTACCACGAACGAAGTCGGGTGACTTGTTGTTATTGTTTCGTTTCTTACTTATTATTATTTTTATTATTATTATTATTTCGCCGCTTTTATCTGCGCTTAATCTCAGGCAGTACTAATGTGGTTCTTATCATACTTTGCATACATAATCTTACAATTTGTATCTGACTCCTTTGTATTTTCGCCTAAACCATCCAAGATGGCCGCTGCTGTTCTGATTGGCCGAAATCATATCCAGTAATAACATTCGTTCTATTTGACGGAACATATTGAAACTCACTGAAAGGGATGATAACATCACACCGATCTTTTTTATTTTTGTTTATTTCATTTTGGATTCAAAATGGCAGACAAATGCAGGCCTCTGATTGGTCAAAATTAAAATATCGTCTTATTTTAATGAAATTTGGTATGTAGGTGTAGTAAGGCACTACTACGAACACAACTGCAGTGTTCGTTTTGTGAAAAAAATCAAAACTGCTGCGTACTTAGCAGGGAAGGGGTGACTTCCGCTATTGCTCGCAATTGCAAGTCTAGTTCTTCTTTCTTATTCTTCTTATTCTTCTTCTTCTTCCGCTTTCTGCCGTAAAAGTTTTCGACACTTTTCTCAGAAACTATAAGTCGGATCTTCACTAAACTTTATTACTGACAGCCTCTAGATGTGCATACACTTTTTTGTTTTTCCAAATACCATCCAAGATGGCCGCCATGAATTTTGAACTAAACCATGACATCCGATTTCTAATTAGACAAAATGGCTGCCACATACTGGTTACCGATTGGTCGAAACTCTGTTATGATTCGATTTCGTTCAAATTTAGTATGTATGTGTAATACAAATTATGCTACGAATAAACAAGAGTTTATCAATCTGCTCAGTAGCAAACTTTGCGCCGGGGGATGCAAAACAGTGCAAGCTATTGCGGATGCAGATGTGACAATAGTGAAGACCGCCTTCAGCTACTCCTCGACAAACACAGTCATTCTAATTGGAGTAATCGTAGATTGGGTTAAAATGAAAGGCAAAAACATATGGTTAATGCATTTATTATTAAGTAATAAGATATCTATATGGAATAAGGTCAAAATGGTATGCATTTAAAGTCATATGCATCAGTAAAATATGAACTAGAACGTCATGCTTGGAGTTCTCATTGTCACATTTTCAACCAGTCGGGTGTTCAAAATATACATATTTGGGCTATTTTCGTTGTTTCTATATGCAATTTTTTTATATGTTGTACATTATATCTAGTTAGACCAACAAATACCAAAATTTGCCGTGTATATGTTTTGAAGTTTTCACGATTTTTTTTAGGGGGTAGGGGTAATGAAAATCCTGATGGGATACCAATTAACAGGTAAACTGTTTGTATTATTCATTGGTATCAAATAACAATATTGTTCTATCTGAAATATGAAGTTTAATATTGATTTTAAGTCTCAAAAACATTTATTTTGAGGTTTGGAAATTCACTTTTGGAGTTCCGATAACGTCCAATTTTAGACGGACTGTTGTTCATTGTATTAAAAAATGACAAATTTCCGCAACTCCGATTTTTGCCGATTTTTCCTATGATATTCTACATGTATTCCCAAACAAAACAAAAACACCAAATTAAATTCTGTTGCAATCAGTTTGATGTTGACCTTATATTTCCTGTAAAATGACTGGACTATTAGCACTCATGCTGCTGTGACCCCAGCTGTGCATGCCCCAGTCTCTGTGGACAACGCTGCCCCTGTCTCTGTGGACAATGCTGCCCCTGTCTCTGTGGACACCGCTGGCCCTGCCTCTGTTGACACAGCTGCCCCTGCCTCTATGGACACAGCTGCCCCTGCCTCTATGGACACAGCTGCCCCTGCCTCTGTTGGCACAGCTGCCCATGCCTCTGTGGACACAGCTGCCCCTGCCTCTATGGACACAGCTGCCCCTGCCTCTGTGGACAACGCTGCCCCTGCCTCTGGACAACGCTGCCCCTACCTCTGTTGACAACGCTGCCCCTGCCTCTGTGGAAACCGCTGGCCCTGCCTCTGTGGACAACGCTGGCCCTGCCTCTGTGGACAACGCTGGCACTGCATCTGTGGACAACGCTGCCCCTGCCTCTGTGGACAACGCTGCCCCTGCCTCTGTTGACAAAGCTGCCCCTGCCTCTGTGGACAACGCTGCCCCTGCCTCTATGGACACAGCTGCCCCTGCCTCTGTGGACACCGCTGCCCCTGCCTCTGTGGACAACGCTGCCCCTGCCTCTGTTGACAAAGCTGCCCCTGCCTCGGTGGACAACGCTGCCCCTGCCTCTATGGACACCGCTGCCCATGCATCTGTGGACACAGCTGCCCATGCCTCTGTGGGCACAGCTGTCCCTGCCTCTATGGACACATCTGCCCATGCCTCTGTGGACACCGCTGGCACTGCATCTGTGGACACCGCTGCCCATGCCTCTGTGGACACAGCTGCCCCTGCCTCTATGGACACAGCTGCCCCTGCCCCTGTGTACATAGCCACCCATGCAGAAAGGCCTGTCACTGTGGCTGTCCCTGGTTTCTCCTTGCCCCTCATCTTTTTCTGTCATTGCACATCTCACTTTGAGAAGAAAGATTCACCTTGAGAATCTATTGGAACAAGTAGTAAGTTAGACTTTTCACTTTTTAGTTTGGTTTTTAGCTCGACTGGTCCTATTATATTAAACACTACGTGGATTTTGTCTTAAGTTGACCTGGAGCATCCTATGGCAAATGGGAGACAATTTGGTAATAACAGAGGGTGTCAACCCCTTGGGGCAGAGATGTGGGGCCAAATAGGGAAAATGGAAATAAATCTTCAAAACTGAGAACATAACTGCAGGGGTTTGGGGGACTTGACCATTACAATAAGTACTTGTTAATTTTATGTTTGTTCAGGGGTTCTTAGAACATTCTGAATGCTTTGCAGTCCACTTTAATATTCATACTGCAGCATATATATTACTGATAAAAAAATGATCAGATTCCTACAAATAAAAAGCATAAGAGTTAAATTATCAT
Source organism: Mizuhopecten yessoensis (assembly GCF_002113885.1). NCBI lineage: Eukaryota > Metazoa > Mollusca > Bivalvia > Pectinida > Pectinidae > Mizuhopecten > Mizuhopecten yessoensis. The sequence goes on along the minus strand of NW_018480051.1, from coordinate 449,999 downwards.
ATGATTCGAGTTGAAGTAATTAATGATACTACATAATTTATATTATCAAGTCTTATTTTAGGACAAGGATTACTATACTACAATGAAAGTTCTGGGGACATGTGAGGACTGGGAGGAGTTTTGCTGTCTATGCGATGACGTTAAGTCATCACTACCTAGTTTGCATACTGTGCTTTCTAGCTCATGGACCGCGCTAACCCTATTAGATAGCAACCACCTGTAAGTATATTTTAGTAAATAAGTCTTTAAATATCTATGTTTGTATCATCACCTTCACTATTGTTCTATGTATCCATTTAAAAAAAATAATGTACATACGAGGTGACCAAAGGGAATGGTAATTGTAATGGGAACAGTTACGTTAGCCCCCCAAACCCCCTGCTGGACCAAAGACACAAGTTAAAATGTGCAGATAATCAAAATTAAAAAGGGAGTAAAAATCATACAAGAGATAACGAATAGATGATATGGACTTTGTGATATATATAACGACAACAAGTGTAAGGTGGGTTAGAATAGATCGACGTCTTTCAAATAGCTAAATAATGCCTTAGAGTCCATGGAACTGAAAAGAGTTTTCATATCCGTGACTCGAAAGTAGTTATTGCGAATGTGTTTAGTGTTTAAATTCAGAATATTTTATTAAAAAATGTTCCACTGTAAATGGAGCGTCACATGCGTGGCATGAAGGTGGATCTTCTCGATTTAAAAGGTACGAATGAGTGGGATATGTGTGCCCAGTACAAAGCTGCGCGAGTTAAAACTTCCTCTCTACGATCTTTCCGACTTGGAATAGATGTTTTAAGTTTCGGTTGTAATTGTTGCTGGTCTAGAGAGCCCAGCGTTGCTGCCATTCATTTTGAATGGCTGTACGAATAATTGGTTTAAAATCTGTATATGGTAGTTTGATTTTTGTTTGTTGGAGATTCAGTTTGTTTGTTTGATTTTGTTTAACGTCCTATTAACAGCTAAGGTCATTTAATGATGGCCTCCCCTGTTTGCAAGATGCATGCGTGTAGTGTATGTGTGTGTATTTTGGGAGGCTGCGATATGTTCGTGTTTGTCTCCTTGTGATAGTGCTACTTCACTGAAACATACTGCCGAAGACACCCAGCAGGACGCCCCAGCCGGTCACATTATACTGACAACGAGCGAACCAGCGTTAAGCAGGAGTAGAAACTACCAGTTTTAAAGACTTTGGTATGTCTCTGCCAGGGGACAGAACCCGAAGCCTTCCTCACAGGGGCGAACGCTCAACAAATGGCCAAAAGTGAGGGTTTGCTTCCTTGTCAACAAATTTGTTGCCTTTAATTCCGACATGGCTCGGAATCCATAGTCAAATTATTTTATACTTTTTTAAGATACGAGATATTCGAAGAGCAAGGTTTTGTACGAGTATGTTTTTAGGATCTCGTAACTGTAAACTCTGTAGGATAGATAGAGAGTCTGAACAGATCATTGCCTTTTTAATGCGTCGTTCGTCGATATGGTCGAGGGCCAAACCAATGGCGCATGCTTCGGCAGAAAAAATGGAGGCGCCGTCAGGTAGTCGAACTGAAGTGCAAGAATTAGTAGTACCGCAGACTGCTGCCACTTTCTCACCTTCTTTGAAACCATCGGTGTAAAGTCGTGTATGAGAAGGGTAATTCGAAATGCATTACCGATAGGAGGATTTCTGTATTTCGGGCATAACACTTGATTTCCCTCGCTCAAGTAATGTAAAGTTAGAATCAGGTGTTGGAATGATCCACGAAGGAACATCATATATGTTAAAATCAGCTATGTCAGTCAACTTTATGTTGAGGTCTTGCAGGAAAATTGGAAATTTGGATACCAAATGTTGGCAGGAGTTTTTGGTTTTGCGCAAATATATTTTGGTACTTTGGGTTGAATACTTGGTCGAAAGAAGAATTTTTGGGGTTTGATTTTAATTGAGCTGCAAACTGTAATGCAAGTTTTTTCCTTATGTCATTAAGTGATGGTTCATTCGCTTCCACGTACAGGCTTTTTACAGGTTTTGTTCGAAAAACTCCAAGGGCGTAGGTCATCCACAAATAACGACCCTTCTGTTGATTGACCAAGACATTTGACTATATCATTGATTTTAGGACCAAAAAGGGTGACTGATAGGATTCCACCCTGTGGGACTCCCATTTCCTGTTTAAACGTTTTAGAAAAAGTTGAACCAACACGGACTTTGAAGTGTCTATCTGATAGGTAATAAGATATAAAATTGGGAAGGTTTCCAAGAAAGAACACATCGACAAGGTGTTCCTTCTTGGCGAAAGCCTCTCGAATGAATGTCTCTTATCTGATGATTTATCCCTCTTCTGTTTCTAAAACAACTTTGAAGAGGGGATAGTATATCGTTGGCCTCAAGACTCATATTTAGTGGGGTGATAGATTCAGTAATTTACCAGGGAATCCTGCAAGACAACCTCCTTCCTTTTGTGAACATGCGATTTCCTGATAGCTATCGCCTCTACCAGTAAATCATTCATATTAAGCTGGTAATGAGTGCTGCTGGTTATTGCCAGACAGAAAGTACCTGGTAATGATAAATTATTGTATTATTGTGCCATTCTTCTTTGCTGTTTTCCTTGATGTGCAGTGTGTACTAGATTTTTGTTTACGTATTATTGTATATATCTGGCTTAGTTTAAATTACATGTACCATATATATATTTCTGTTCTCGTTTTTTTTAAAGTAAGGACAATGACCGGAAACAAACCAATAAGTCAACACAGGAATGGATGTCAGAAAAAAACATGCTACAGAATGTCATGACAGTGTCCCCCTCGTCTCCAGATCTCGATCCAATTGAGAATGCGTGGGCATCGACGAAAAACCATTTACAGGGAAATGTTAAACCTAAGAAAAAGGAGGAACTTATCACTGGAATCCGGTATATTGATCATGTGCACAAGGTGATACCTTATGTAGTGCTGAACATGGGTGGACCCAACAAAGTTTTAAGCTATGAAGTGATGACTGTTAATTTGATAAGACTGTTGTAAAGCGAATTTATGTAACTGCTCAGTTGTTATGTGGCTTATGTATGCGTGTAGTAAAGTGAAATGAATTGTATAGTATTATAACTTGTATGGTGATATGAATTGTATAATGATGACAAACGAATTGAAATATGATATGACTTGTATAGTGAAGTTTAGTATAGCCATATGTCATATATAGCGATAAGACTTGTATATTGATGTGTATTATAGCGAAATTACTTGTATGGTGATATATATGACATTTATAGTGATGTACTTATATTATAGTGATGACTTGAATATATATAGGAGTGTATTATAGTGATATGAATTGTCTATTATAAATCATTACAGTGTAATAGCTAGCGGGGGCTGGAGGGGGCATTTATTTCTTTAGCAATACTCAGTTTGCTTGTTTATATCTGCTAGCGTGTTCAACAAGTGGTCTAACTAAAGTGAAATGTGTTTTTTCTTTTATCCCGATTAATGATATTTTCAGGTTTCTGCGGATGACGCCTATTGTCTGATTAGCTTTGCTTGTTATTTTATTCAACAAGTAGTTAGATAAACCAAACAAACAATGTAAACTGCTTACAAAAAGGTTTCAATAGCATATATGGCCATGGTTACAGGCTACCCTCAAGAACTCAGGGAACAGACGCCAATAGTATGGGTAAGCCCCAAAGGAACGGTCAACGCCTTTGGAGATCGTCGTCGTCCCCTGCTTTGAATTTCAAAACAAGATAAATCCAAAAGGGTATGGGTAAAGAAAGCTTAAATCAGGAACAGTTAGTTTCATAATTCATTTTATGATAAATGGGACCTCATTGACTTACACCTGTATAATCTCTCTCTGATGACCCTGGCTGCAAAACTTTGACAGTTTGGTCCAAAGGCAGTCTCTCAAAATCCATTCGTACCTTGTCCCATTTCTTTTTTCAGTATATACCAAAACTACACAAAACGTGCGGCATCTATCAGTTATCAACTAAGTGATGACGTCGATTAAGAAAAAGTAGTATATCAGCACTCTCAAGACCTCATCCCGATCCGTTTTCACATTTGTTCAAGACACAAGAGCCAGATTAAATGAAAACAAATGTTGATAGTCAAAGATTAATACTGCAGGTTCACAGTTGGTTAAAGAACTATGGGAATGTGTGACCATACAGGAGTTTTTTGTAATATTAACTATCATAGCAAACCTTGATATTCAGGACAGCTGCATTCAGGGCTAAGAAGATCCGACAAAGCTTGAAATAAGTTGTTTTCTTTTGAATCTAGAATCAAAGTCTCGCATCATTTTTCTGTTCCTTCCTTTTTCTAAGTCTGCCATTCGAAAACATTTCAATCTTGCACAACATCTGTTAGTGTCATCAATCGTTGCATCTTACTTTAATATATATTAAAATGAAGTAACAAACACAATCTCTGAATTATATTGATACTACAAGAAAGTTGTCCCGGAATCTGACAACTGATTAGGCACTAGAATGAATGTTTTGGTGGCCCGCTTGAAAAGGTGTCCCTCTTGATTAGACTGTACACAATTAGCCATGGATTCTCCAAACGTGGACGCCATTTGTAGCCCTCCGTGGCCCTAAGGCTCGGAAATACAACTTCGAAGACTTTTAAGGGGTTTCTTTTGCCCACAGAAACTCTCAAGAACAGAAAGATACGAAAAAATAGTTACAATATACATATACAGTTTACTATCACTTTACGAATACGATGGACATGACTACATATATAATATCACAGGTATAATTACATTAACATACACTATGAATAGAATATAATGTCTCACTTTTGGCCATTTGTTGAGCGTTCGTCCCTGTGAGGAAGGCTTTGGGTTCTGTCCCCTGGCAGACATACCGAAGTCTTAATGGTATACACAACACTCCACGCACAGGTTATGACACGAGACAACACATGGACAATGTGTGACTTAGTTCAATGAGTACACCCTGTTACATAGACCATATGGTCATTTTATCCCTTTATTGACACCGAAATATCCCGTCTACAGCATACATACTCGCTTGCACTCTTACACAAAACACATGGAGTTACGTCCTTAAATGACTTTATAGTGCTACCTCACTGAAACATACTACCGAAGACACCCAGCAGGACACCCCTATAAAGTCGGCATCAGTTCCGCGCTATCACAAAGAGACGAACACAAACATATCGCAGCCACCCAAAACACACACGCATATACTACAAGCATGTATCTTGCACACAGGAGAGGCCGTCCTTTAATGACTTTAGCTGTTGATAGGACGTTAAACAATACTAAACCAAACCAAGCCTTAAATGACCTAAGATGCTAATAGGACGTTAAACAAAATAAAACCATCAACCAAACTTAATATGTTCCACCACACTGTCACTGGTTGTTTATGACATAGTCCTTCTATAATCGAAATATTTTTATCAAAAGATACTTTTATTCTAAGATGAACACATTTTTTTTGCGTGTGGAAAATATCATTGCTCGGGTGGCTTCTGGCTGTTGATTTGTCTGTTAATATCTGATAATTCACCATAGCAAGGGATTTGTATTTGCATACTTTAGCATATGTTCCTAGTTTTGGTTGCATTATGACTGACAGAGAAATAGTGTGACATATTATCTCAATTTATCTGAGAAGTAATAATTAGTTTTAGCTGCACAAGTGTAGGCTAATCAGTACTAGCTGAGCTGTATAGGGGGTCATGCTGTGTGATCAGCTCCCTCTGGCTGAAGGGCGAATGGTCAGTAGTGGGATACCCCCACTGGGACCATTAAAATGATAAGCTGAACCTCAGCCGATATAGTGTAGATTTGATTTGTTATTGTTTAACAAATTCAACATACTATTTCTATGTAGCTTCATTCTTTTATACAAGAATAGAGAAATAAAAACACTAAGCATTATGTGTAGTTTATGGAACTGTTTTGATTATTCAAATCAAGCAAGTAGTTTTGATTCTGTATATGTTTTACTGTCATTTGAAGTGTTCAAATACTAAATAATTCAATAATGCATTTAAGTTCAATGTTTGTGTTATAAGTGCAAGACTTCAGTATAAAGCAGAGAATGTCATCTTTCAGGACAAGTATTTAGATCAGTTGTAACATTTATAGTTTTGATAAAATATCAGGTTAAAGTAAAATAAGAAACACAGCATGGGCCAAATGTCCTGCTGGCTGAGATCAGCAAGGAGCCTCAGCAGGAGGTCTTCTGTGAGGGACAAGTAGCAAGTATATAAGGAACGAGACAGAGAGAGTAGAGAGAGACCTTGCGAGTCAAAAAGGAGAGAGAAACCTTGAGCGTCAGAAAGGAGAGAGTTAAAGATTATCAACATTTGGATTAACCTGAGTAAGCTGTACATGGAAATAAAGATGTAAGGAATGGCAGCAATGGTGTTGGAGTTATGACTACAAGGACGACGTAGGATTACGTCGTATGGCCGGACTATGACATCAGACCCCAAAAGGGCAGCCGGTCATAGCATCATAAAAGATCCTTCAATGCATTGTGAGTATGAAAACATTCATCTCTTTCCTAATCTTTCCTAGTCCTAAGTGAAGGTGAATGTCATTTGCATTGGCGTAAGTAGTAATGCAAGATAAATGTTGAATGTAGAGATACATTTTGTCCCTGTGCATGTTTAAGATGAGCAATATGTTGTTCCAATTTATGTTGAGGTCTTGCAGGAAATTGGGAATTCGGATACCAAATTTGGTGCGAGATTATGATTTTGCGAAAATATGTTAAGGTAATTTGGGTTGAAGACAGGATCTTGGAATTAGTTTTAGTTGGGCAGCAAACGTTACAGCCAGTTTATTCCTTCAAGTCATTAAGAGGCGATTCATTCGTTTCCACGTAAAGGTTTTTCACTGGTGTTGTTCGAAAGGCTAAACGCAAATCTTGGTTATGAATTTGATCCAACATCTACAGATAAGAACTTCGTGCCGATTCATAGACGATTGAGCTATAATCGAGTTTTGATTGGACGATAGATCTATAAAAATTACAATAGCATTTCAAAGTCTGCTACAAATAAGTATGATTTGTAAAATGTTTAGCGCCCCTGAACATTCATCTTTCAGAATCAAATATTAGTTCAACATATTTGGTTTCCTCAACAACTCGGATTCTAATGCAATTATTCAGTGCAACATTTAGATCACTGTAAGGTTTTCGTTGTCGACATCCATGTATGCACACAGTTTTAGACTTGAACAGGTGGTGAGCATTTTTTTTTAGATCTGTAACAGATTACGATGTCATCCACCAATAACGACTTGTCGATTGACTGAACCATCGATTTTTAGACAAAAAAGCATAAAAGATAGGATTCTATCCAGAGAAACTCCTCTTTTCCGTTTAGCCGTTTTAGATAAGGTTAAGTTTCATCAACCATCGAATAATTACACGCTTAGTGAGCTCTGGTATATCATTCACATACATAGGGAATAACATTTGGCCGAGGACACTGCCCTGTGGTACACCACTGAAATGTAGTTATTATTACCTGCTGATGAAACATAACACCTACTCACCCGGGTATGATATGATCAAATTAAACAGTTTCATTTCAGTTTCACCAATAATATTTAGACAAAAGTGGTGACAATGACTACAAACAACGCACACGTCACCAACACGTTTTCAGTCCGGAAGGACACCCTTCTTGAAAAGGTTTTATTTATATGCACTCGTGCGATATGAGCATTTCAATAACTTGTAAACAAGCATAACATACAACAAATCTTTTATTTCCTGTAAAGAGGCCAGTATGGTGTTCTTTGATTGGCTATCTCTTTTTTTTTCGATGTTCATCACACTGCTCTTATTCCAGGTCGTCTATGTGGCCAGACACAATGTCTAAAATGTGACTCATGGTTGTATTAAATTTGTTTCTTTCCTCTGGTGTGCAAACTATTGGATTGAATTTCTTTCTGGTGCACAATCCGTTCTCAGCTATGTGCACCAAAACTTCTGTCATTGTACAACAGAGAAAAGTTTATAAATTGTTAGTCCAGAATCACGCGATCCTTCCCGTCTTCCCAGTAATACTGTTTGTCCAATGATACGCCTATACAACACAGAATAGACACAACGCATTAGGCGATACCGGGCCAAGTTCGGAGCATTGACATTAAATCAGTTCTGGACAATATGCCATATGTTAAATATATACCATTAGGAAGGAAATGTCTATGCCTTTCATATCCTAACAAGAGAACGGCAAACACATCCGAGTTTGGTAATTATTGAACATTTTGTGTCGGAATATCGGATGGCAAAACGTGATACGACTTGGGGCAAGTTCGGACAGGCAGTCTGTGGTCACTTCGGCGCACGTAAACTCTCCGTCAGTTGCATGGATCAAACATGGGCGAAACTGGCATGTCATAAAATTTGTAAATATTTGCCCAATAACACAAATATCATCGGTGGCCGAACCTGCCCGGATATCCCCTATGGGTTTTAAGGAATTAGTTACAAAAGCAAAGTTTGATTTTGCTTAACGTACGCGTCCTATTAACAGCTAAGGTCATTTAAGGACGGCCTTCCCCTATGTGCAAGATGCATGCGTGTAGTCTATGTGTGCGTATTTTGGGAAGATGCGATATGTTCGTGTTTGTCTCCTTGTGATAGCGCGGAACTGATGCCGACTTTATTGTGCAACCTCACTGAAACATACTGCCGAAGGCACCCAGCAGGACGCCCCACCAGGTCACATTATACTGACAACGGGAGAACCAGTCGTCCCACTCCTAATTTGCTGAGCGTTAAGCAATAGTAGAAACTACCGTTTTTAAAGACTTTGGTATGTCCCGGGACAGGGGACAGAACCCAAACCCTTCCTCACATGGGCGCACGCTCAATAATTGGCCAAAAGTGAGGCGTTGTGAAGGGGGACATTAGTAAGAAGAAAGTTATTTAGAAAAGAGAGAAAAGGTAAGGTCCCAAATTTAGTCGCCTCTTACGATCATGCAATTGGGGGCAGCAGGTACAATTCTTACGCCCTACCTGCAGAATCATCTTGGTCTTTCAAACCGCCACGTTGTTGACTATATCTCAATGTCGTTGGACTGGTCAGGCAGGAGAGATATAGCTCACAACGCTAGTAATACTAGTCAAATAAGTATCTTGTCACAGTACCCAACAATATGCGAGGTCACCGAGAAACTGTCACTACTATAAGTAGAGCACACTGCATGGATGGTTGGTTACAATGTCTACAATATGCAGAGCGAAATAAGCCGTCCGCACAGTCTGGAATCCTGGAAGGAAGAGAGTTGGAGTTGAGGTATATTCACCCAAGCATCACAGGGTCTCTTGGGCCTTACTTCTGATGGAAGCCCGGATGACGTAATGTAAACAGACCGTCGACACAACATTCCCCCCCAACCTTATAATGAAAGTCCTTTGTTCTGGGAGGTCCTGAATTGGAGAATACACTGATCCTTAATCAAAGTTCCCACAAACTATATGCCTCTGTTTTTACAAAATGTTCTATTACTGGTTGTTGCTCCATGAAACACGGAGATAAGGCACAGCCTGGAGTATAGGTGCAGGGTAGCACTATAAACACGAACCTGGCCTAAAAGACCAGGTACCCCTGACCATAGATGTTTGAAGATAACCTACAAGCGTCGATACAGTCGTCGGGCGTTTTGGACAGATGTAGCCAGCAGTGATTCCGGGTTCATCTTGATGTAACAAAAAACCAAAAAATGCTGGATGCGATGCGGTCCGGAATAGCTGGTTCCGAATCTGGCAAAATATGGAGCGTCTGTCTCTAAAAATACTCTCTCAGGGTTGATTCCCCTTGCGGCTTGGGACTGCTGGTTGTTGAACTTAGCAGCCATACTGGTGAATCCGAAGTACAGCTGTGAGAAGGCACTGGTCACGGACGTAGGAATCTCCACTGAAACAATGGAGATGTATCCTTTGGTCAGGACGCACAGCTTTCTTCACATAATAGAGCAGAAGTAGATAGGCTTTCGCTCCACTGTCTCCGGTGATTCCTCTACAGTGTAGTACCAAGACATGCCCAGGTTCCACAAGTTGCAAAATCTTCTCCAGCATAACTGACTGCTGAGCCCACTGCTCCCTAGGGACGGAATGGTCCAACCCAATCTCGCCGACTGCTCCGACACGAGGCAACTTGATAAGCTGACGCAGCTCCTGGACAACGCGGTTGAACTGATCCTGCGAGAACTTGTGCTTTGGATGTTCCCCCACTGCGACCTCCATGTCCTCTGGTTATGTAGCCAGATGCTCCTTAGTTGGGTTGGTAATGGGGTCACAGTAACAGGCACAGATTCCGACAACCTCAATCTCCTGTCCTGGTTCCATTGGACTGAGTGCAAGTAAAGACTGGAAGGTAGTCTCCTTTGGTAAACCCATTGCACGCAGTGTCCGTTCGAGGCGGAAATGAGAGTCAAATGCACGGAGCCTGGCCCGTGCCACCTCCTCAGGAATTGAAATCAGAGTTCTCCAGTACTCATGTTCACTCGAGGTCATCCTTGCCAACATCAACATAACCGCCTTCCTGTGGATAAGAGCAGTTATAGAATTCACCGGATCCACTGTATACTTGTCTTGGATCGGCTCACCCAGATAACTACTGAATGCCATCATAGTCACCGTCTAACAGTCAGTGATGCTGACACCTCCCTCCATTCGTTGTCAACAAATGCTGCATCTCCACGTATTCCCGAAGGTCCCCGAGATGTCCCACTGGCCGCCGGAGTAGCCAAACAACAGCCTGCTTGAGAGCAGCCTCTCTGCCTTGCAACACTTCCTGATTGCCAGGGTCCACATGCTCGCTGAAGATTCCAGGTATATGCTCCCGGAACAATGGAGGCGAACATAGCTGAAATATCCTCTTTGATTGAGGACCCGCCGGCTGACTGATTGGACGCTTCCTGGTGGCGCTCGGGTCGGCCCGCACATTTCCACTAAGGGCCTTACGGGGACTATGACGGAGAGAGCTGTAATGCTTCCTTGGACTCCTCCTCGGACCCTCGGGACGCCCTTCTGTCACTTGCAAACCTATAACGTATATTTCTTGCAGGACTTTTGAACAAATTGTCGAATCAAAATTATTTTAAGGGAGACACAACTTCATATCATGATTATAATGTATACAAAGTTTCAAATAGATCGGTCGAAAAATATAGGAGGAGATTGCCGGACAAACCAAGTTAACACCGGACGGACAACGCCATACCATAATACTACTGTCAAATTTGACGGTCGTATAAAAATTGAGAATATACGGAAGTGGATATATCAATTTATGTATCGGCATTAAAAGTTATCGGTTATGTAAAATGTATTAATAACATTTGCAAGCAAATGGAAATAGCATCAAATGATTTATATAATGCATTATTGAATGGATTATAAACATAGCTTANCATATCATGATTATAATGTATACAAAGTTTCAAATAGATCGGTCGAAAAATATAGGAGGAGATTGCCGGACAAACCAAGTTAACACCGGACGGACAACGCCATACCATAATACTACTGTCAAATTTGACGGTCGTATAAAAATTGAGAATATACGGAAGTGGATATATCAATTTATGTATCGGCATTAAAAGTTATCGGTTATGTAAAATGTATTAATAACATTTGCAAGCAAATGGAAATAGCATCAAAGAGAATATACAATGCATTATTGAATTGGATTTTAAACATAGCTTAATTTGCATAATTTTAAAATGGGTGGAATTGATCATAGTATGCATCAGATATTGCATCTAATGTGAGTATGCAAACATGCTGTTTTGGTTGGAATTTAGCATGACACTGATTGTAATAATATTTTGATGTGTCTCCAACGTGATAGGTAACATGAAATATGTAATATTGTGTGATGCCCTATCTTTTAGTCTGTTGGTGTTTGCAGAAAATCCTAGCGAACTGTAATTTATGAGAACATGTGTAGTGTGTACATTTTCTGTACATACTCGGTATGGTCACTGCCTAAGATGGTTTTTTTCCTGTTTGGAATGATCTTAAATAGGCAATGAATGTGTTCAATCATTTTGTACATGTTCTAGTACTGTTCTAGTACAGATTTAAATGAAATGGTGTACTCACAATGTGTGAATTTTGAATCCAGTCCTTAGTCCCTTGACTGTAGTGTTTGGAATAAATTCTAAATTGGGGAATACGCGTTCGAGTTTGATAGGCAATGATAGATTGAGAAGTTCTTCACCTTCCTGCAACACTAGCGTTGCTTCATCGCTGCAATGGAAATAAAGCAGATAAGTCATACGATAATAAACATGTATGTTGAGACATGGAAAATTTACATTAAATGTCTACCTTGACAATGCCTCACTTTTGGCCATTTGTTGAGCGTTCGCCCCTGTGAGGAAGGTTTTGGGTTCTGTCCCCTGGCCGAGACATACCAAAGTCTTTAAAAATGGTAGTTTCTACTCCTGCTTAACGCTCAGCAAATTAGGAGTGGGACGACTGGTTCGCCCGTTGTCAGTATAATGTGACCGGGTGGGGCGTTCTGCTGGGTGTCTTCGGCAGTATGTCTCAGTGAGGTAGCACTATAAAGTCGGCATCAGTTCCGCGCTATCACAAGGAGACAAACACGAACATATCGCAGCCTCCCAAAATACACACACATACACTACACGCATGCATCTTGCACACAGGGGAGGCCGTCCTTAAATGACCTTAGCTGTTAATAGGACGTTAAACAAAATCAAACAAACAAACAAACAAACATTAAATGGAGTGGGGTTGATATTTAAGTAATTGAAAGGCCATCAACGATGTGGTGCGGAAAATAGTTGGTGGTATTGTTGGCAACAGTAGGTTAACATATGATGCAAAGCAGTGGGACACACAGAAGCAAAGTTTTTTTTTGAAAGGCAATAAATACTTTGTAATGATTGATTGGTAAAAATATCTGGTTTCAGTTACATTTGTGTTCAGATAGGTATAAGTAGGAATGGAAAACATTAGTCTGATATAAATGGGAAACATGCCAAATATTATATCTAGTCGGATGACAAAATTTTGTAGGAGATGGGGGGCGTTACATAAATATATGAAAGAATTGTGCAATATGTGCATAATGTAGAGTTATTACATACATGACAGCAAGTAACAATTCATTGAAAACTTTCAGCAGGATGTGATTGGACAAAGTGGCTGGAGTTGCGGGCGAGCCATGAGGCGATTTGAATTAGGGACAGGGTTTTGGTGTGGAAGATGGCGTTAGCACCGATACATACTCGTCAATGGATATGGCATATTTAGTGCCCTCAAATGGCGCATCGTCTCCAATTTCCTGAAAAGAGAAATGGGAACTCATTGATGTAATTGTTCTGGAAACTAATTAAGTGTATCATGAAGCATGAACGATTTGGCGATGTGAAATGGCAATAAGTGGGCAGCCACATGCAGAGACGCCTTTTAAAGAAAGTTTTACTTGCATGGGTCACAATGCAATGGAGACAACATCTTGTATAAACAGTAGTGTTGTTCCAATTGATCAATTTAGCCCGACTGCGTAAGACACAAGTGCAAAACCTGAGTCTTAAAATCTCTCATCTCCAGAACAATTATGGGGGGAATTCTTGTGTGTTGCCAAGTTGTTTGTTTTGGCATCGCCCCACAGGCCGATTGTGGCGAGTCAGTGTATGAATTGGCATTTCACCAAATGATAATCAGTCAAGTGCGTTTGGGGCAACATGATTTACATTTTCAGTAAGGAAGCTGTAGGGCCATTACCAGTATAAATGAGGATTTCATAAAGGTGTGGGAAAGAGTTGATTGTGGACATTTTTGCGTTCGTCTAGGTTTTCACTTTGTCTCTTGTATTCAGAAGTGAGCAGAGTTTTATGATACATACTGTTACTGTTGTACAATTTGTCGAGTTGGCCTCTTTCTTTCCTCCAAACTCGGCAATCGTAATGCACGCAACGACTACTGTCGATCCATTAGTGGGGAGAGGTAGGTCTACTTCCTCCCCCCAGAGTTTCACTGCAAATTCTTGGGCACCGCCGTCTTGTAGGCGGAGAACTTTCCTCCTCAACGTTTCCGTCGTCAGGACATCTGATGTCTATGTTATGAAACAGATCATGAAATTTAATGCCAGCTATATATTATGGGAATGGGGTTATGATCATGAGCTGGAATTTGGAAATAGCATCAATAGCGTAACATGTACAGATTTAAGAAAATGTTTTTCCAGTAATATGTGGTGGTTTCAATATCTTGCAGTAGCAGGGAAAGGAGAAGAGCCACGAACCATCAAATTTGGCCCAGTGTTGGATTTTCTTCAAAATTGACCCATATATACTCCAAATACTTACCCTTCATAAAATAATATTATTATCTGGAAAACATCAATTCCGTTGCCATGGCAACCACTAACAAGACCCCCTCCCTTTTTAGGTGATTTTCCTATAAATTCCTATACCATTCTGCTGGAAAATACAACAAAACAACTGTTAGATGCAGGGACAAAATCACTTTTACTGTTGTGATAACCCAATACACTTTTTAACAACTTCCTTGGGAATACAAGTCAAAATACCATTATTATGTCTCTAGTTAGCAGTGTCATAGCAACCACATATCATCTGTATTATAGTTTTTCCA
>NW_018480051.1:400234-429866 GCF_002113885.1 Mizuhopecten yessoensis | reverse complement strand
GTTTGGTTTAAACATGCAAGTGTCGCGCTGTTGAGACATAATGTATATAACTTTAAACACGAGGAAAAAAATGACTTATACAGAAGTTAATGCATTGAACCGTGATACAAAGTTTGACGGAAATTGGATAATATATGTTGCAGTTATTGCACAGAATTGGGAGATTATGACGTTTACTGTTATTCAAGGGTTCATAACTCTGATAAATAAAGTCTGCTGCAAGCGGTAAATGAACGTGGCCGAGACAGATTTTTTTTAACCCTGTATAAACTAAGTTTTAAGAAAATTGGTTAACATGTGTTTCAGTTATTGCACAGAAACGGGGAGTGACAGACGGACAAACCCTAATTAATATCCCCCGTTTTGGTGAAAGCGGGGGATAAAAATGAGATGGTTTCAATAAGCACATGAATTTGCAGAGTTTGTCCTGAACCAATTTCATTGTGATGTTATATATGTATTTATATTAAGATTATATTCTTGGACATGGCTGTTAATAGGACTGAGATTATGTACAATTTTACAAAGCGTGTAAAACAGTATACCGTGACCGTTAGACTATCAAGAATGGGTTTGGCTCCTCGGTAACAGTACAGGTAAATAACAATTTGATGAGTGACCAGTGTTATCTGGTCTTTGTCTGACACATAGAGCTGATATCTGATACCGTATGACTGTTATCAAAATACAACTGGACATTTAATATTTGTTATTTGCATTCGTTTTGGTCTTTAGCTCGCCTTCACCTCGTTTTCACACCTTGGCGAGTTACGTAAATGCCCCGGGCGGGGGAAAACGACGGTCAAATCACAAAGTGGCTATGTTTACCTGTGTTGCCGAGACTGTGTTGTTATTTTACCTGTGTTGATTAAGGTCGTTTCAAAAACAAAGAAATCACCATTTCTAAATTTAGAAAAAAGAAAGTAGACAAAAGATAAGCTTATAGATGTAGCTTGAATATAGAAACATACTCAAGTTTAAACACGAAACCGTATATATTGTTAAGCCATTCCTCAATTTACACAAACCACGATTGTTATCGCACAATGTTCGTCGATCGTCCGCACAAATGTGCGCAAGCAATTATCGTCCAATTTTGTATCGTTCGCACTTCGTTCACACACCGTGCACACATCGTGCGCACAAGGCACATCGTGTAACATTGTGCAATCCTACAACTGAAATATATCATGGTACGCCACACCTATATTGTGACACACCTACTATCCATTGTCCTTACTGAAGTATTCTTTTGGCATGTGCTGGCAGATGTGATTATGTTTCAGGTTCTGTGGTCTATCTGTTTGCATTGCTCTTCCTGTTTTGTATGATCGTAAGAGGCGACTAAATTTGGGACCTTATCTCTTCTCTCCTTTCTAAATAACTTTCTTCTTCCTAATGTCTCCCTTGACAATGCCTCACTTTTGGCCATTTGTTGAGCGTTCGCCCCTGTGAGGAAGGCTTTGGGTTCTGTCCCCTGGCCGAGACATACCAAAGTCTTTAAAAATGGTAGTTTATACTCCTGCTTAACGCTCAGCAAATTAGGAGTGGGACGACTGGTTCACCCGTTGTCAGTATAATGTGACCGGGTGGGGCGTCCTGCTGGGTGTCTTCGGCAGTATGTTTCAGTGAGGTAGCACTATAAAGTCGGCATCAGTTCCGCGCTATCACAAGGAGACAAACACGAACATATCGCAGCCTCCCAAAATACACGCACATACACTACACGCATGCATCTTGCACACAGGAGAGACCGTCCTTAAATGACCTTAGCTGTTAATAGGACGTTAAACAAAATCAAACAAACAAACAAAAATCTTTGTCTCTGATGGCAGAAATTTGCGTTTTTTGGTTCTGTCCCCTGGTCGAGACTACCAGAGTCTGTAAAAAAAGGTAGTTCTACTCTTGCTTAACGCTCAGCAATTTAGAAGTGGGACGACTGGTTCGCCTGTTGTCAGCATAATGTGACCGGGTGGGGTGTCTTCGGCAGTATGTTTCAGTGAGGTAACACTATAAAGTCTGCATCAGTTCCGCGCTATCACAAGGAGACACACGAACATATCGCAGCCTCCCAAAACACACACGCATACATCTTGAACACAAGGAAAGCCGTCCTTAAATGACCATAGCTGTTGATAGGACGTTAAACAATTCTAAACCAAACCAAACCAAACATCTCTCTTTTGGTTCCTTTGTTGTCTGTTTCTGCTTTTGTTGTCCTGTCAGACTTAACTATTCCGCGATTTTTCTTCTTTCTCTTTACACCTGTTTCAGTCTTTCTTTCTTCCATTTTTCTTCCAATGGTCTCCTCGGGTTTGTTAATACCTGGATGTTGCTGGCTTGAATCTAGTAACAGGATTTTGTTGACTTTCTACACAGCTTCATATCTTTGATGTTAATAAAAAAAAATTCTTCCCTCTACTTTATACACCCCTTTTCCGATGCAGGCAGATATAACAAAAGATCCAACCCATTTAGATTCCATTTTGTTCCCTATCCTGTTTACTCTCTTCTTGTTTCTGATTAAGACATAGTCTCCAAGTACATGCTCATTTCCTATGCTCTTTTTATCGTAGTGGATTTTATGTCTCTTTTGTGCATCTCTGATCATGTCCTTAGCAAGGTTCTGCAAGTTCAACAGTTGTGCGAAAGATGCAGCTCTGTCATTTAAAAGCTTCTGGAAGTCGTCGGCATTGAGATCAGATTCATGAGACAAAGTTGTATATTGTCCAATTGAACAAGGAGTACGGACTCTCTTCCATATGTTAGATGACAAACAGTTTCTTTGGTTGAGCCTTGTACGCAATTTCTGGTTGGGAATGCAATCTGTTGCAAGTATGTGTCTCAATCATTTTGTGTTCCGTTAACATACTTAACAGAGGCATGACAAAGTGTCTGAATTAACCTCGCTCTCGGGCCATTGGTCTGGGGATTGCAGGCAGTCGTGACCCGTCTCTCTATGGGTAACTGGCTGCATAGTTTGTCATTGAGCTTATTACAAAACTCTGTGCCGGCAAATAATTTCAATAATAAAAGTAGCCAGCTCAGTTGCTTCCTTTGAAGGAATGGCTTTCACTTCTGGCTATTTCGTCAGGTAGTCAGTTAAATTTAGTACAGCTATATATACATTTCCCTTTGACGTGTGTTGCAGTGGACAAACAAGATCCATACATAGCATACTAATGCCTTGTCCTTCATTTGAATTTGGTGTAGAATTGGTGGGGTATTTGAGAGGTTGGATTGTGACTATAACCTAACTGTTAATGTTTCTTTATGTCTCCCCAAACCTTATTGTTGCCAGTTATTGAAAATTATTATGATAATTTCCTGTCCCTGATGTTGGGGATGGGATGGGAGGGTATATAATGATTTCCCTGTAATGTTCTGTTCAACTCATGAACTCTTATAATAACGATAGTGAAATATAAGATTTTTCTTAGGGGGTATAAAAAGTATCTGGCGGATACATGTTGGTTGGAGATAAAATAAAAGTATCCGGGGGATTAGGAGTTGAAGAGATGTTTGCTAATGACTATGACATAACTGTAAATGTTTCTACATGCTTATTATAACAAAATATTTAAAAAAAAATGTTTGATTTACTATATATAGAATTTTTTAGATTTTTCATACAAGGGTATTTTTTTTATACAGGAGGGGCGGAACAGTCATTAGGGACTGCAGGTTTGGTTTAATCGGATTTGTATAATTTTGTTTGACGTCCTATTAACAGCTATGATCATTTAAGAACTTGCATTAATGTGTTTTAGTGTATGCTTGCTTGCGTGTGTGCATGTAGGAGACGGGTATGTTGGTCTGCTTGTGCATGCAGGAGACCGGGTATGTTGGAGGGCTTGCCTCCTTGTGACAGCGCGGATCTGATGCCGACTTTATAGAGCTACCTCACTGAAATACCATGCCGAAGGCACATAGCACAGCATTCCGCCCGGTCACATAATACTGACAACGGGTAAACAAGTTATTGCCATTTCCCTAAATGCTGAACGTTAAGAAGGGAATAACAACTACCATTTTTAAGGACTTGGGTATGTACCGGCCTGGGTTCTTCCTCACCTGCGCGAGCGCTCAAAATTTAGCCCAAAACTGAGGTGTTGCCAAGCAAGGCGCTGGGAAATAAAAGGTATATAGAAGAAGAAAGAAAGATAAATATCCCAAATATTGCAATGGGTGCAACAGATTTATTGTAGGATATACAAATATAGGACACCAAAGCAAATCCTCAATTCTGCAGGGGGAAACCTCATTAGTCGCCTTCTACGATACATGCAGTGGGTAGCATCAGGTGTATTTTTTTCCTGATCCCCCCACTGCAAGAGTGAGCTACTACAAAAATATATCCAGGACGCTCAAGTGGATATGACCAAACTAGTCACCATATATATGTCGTCGACCAGATTAGATAAATTGAAATGTCAATTACAGATGGACAGATAAGCCAATAACCAGATAGATAATGATTAGTTAATTGGATACCGACCCACAGATTCGAGCGATTGTGGCAACCAACAGATATATAAAAGTTACATGCTTGTTACAAAGTACAAGCCACATTCCATTTGTATGCAGATTATGAAGAGTTCAGATGCCAGCCATGGTTTGTTTGTTTGTTTGATTTTGTTTAACGTCCTATTAACAGCTAAGGTCATTTAAGGACGGCCTCCCCTGTGTGCAAGATGCATGCGTGTAGTGTAGTGTATGTGTGTGTATTTTGGGAGGTTGCGATATGTTCGTGTTTGTCTCCTTGTGATAGCGCGGAACTGATGCTGACTTTATAGTGCTACCTCACTGAGACATACTGCCGAAGACATCCAGCAGGACGCCCCACCCGGTCACATTATACTGACAACGGGTGTACCAGTCGTCCCACTCCTAATTTGCTGAGCGTTAAGCAGGAGTAGAAACTACCATTTTTTAAAGACTTTGGTATGTCTCGGCCAGGGGACAGAACCCAAAGCCTTCCTCACAGGGGCGAACGCTCAACAAATGGCCAAAAGTGAGGCATTGTCAAGGGAGACATTAGGAAGAAGAAAGTTATTTAGAAAGGAGAGAAGAGATAAGGTCCCAAATTTAGTCGCCTCTTACGATCATGCAATTGGGGGCAGCAGGTACAATTCTTACGCCCTACCTGCAGACCAAACTCTACTGAAACAGGGGAAGTATAGATTTTAGATGACAACACATTTTGTAGCCCTTGTTGGAGGCGGTTTAAAAATAAATTGGTTAACTATAGTTTGTATCGTCTGTTGGATAACCGAACTACTCTGTAGTGAAGCGGACGTAAATCCAACCAATACATCAACCAAATATGCATCCTCATGAGGCTCTCTTGCCTAAATAAAAGCTCTTTTCACAATGGAGGAGCCCACTATCCATATCAGATTACTTGCATAGATAAATAACAAAATACAGAAGTAATTGATAATAAATTCAAGCGATAATAGGTACTCTAATGCAATTCCTGGAAGCTGTAGTAGCTGCCCTGACTAGAAATGAGAGTGTATTGTTGCTAGTACTATAGGCCGAGGTAAGATTTTAAAAGTCTAACTGGACATGTGTTTGTGTTAGTTTCTGGAAGCATCAAGACAGTTCCTTGCCAAACTGAACAGTTTTTGACGAAATAATTTTGACCTCGATTGCTTGACTTAATTGAATGAAACGAACATTTGGCATCTGGGTTCTGAGTTCCAAGTGTGTTGGAGGACACTTATTCCCCGATACGCATAAATGCATAAAATGCCAGAGAAAAAGCGGCTGCAGAAACTTAAACTTCATATACTGATGTGCACACTGATGGTGTGAGTTCCTTGCAGATAGGGCGTAAGAATTGTACCTGCTGCCCCCAATTGCATGATCGTAAGAGGCGACTCAATTTGGGACCTTATCGTTTCTCTTCTTTCTAAATAACTTTCTTCTTCCTAATGTCTCCATTTGTTGAGTGTTCGCCCCTGTGAGGAAGGCATTGGATTCTGTACCCTGGCCGAGATTGTTCATCATAATACTTACGTTCTAGGCCTGTCAACGAGTTTGGCACCAAACATAACTGTATGCATGTATTTCAAAAGACCTTGGAACATGTTCTGGATTGCCTGTTATTAAAAATCATCGATTTGATTTAAACCAAATGCCTATTTACGACCGATAACTGTTTTTCATTTTTATACAGCGCTACTGAATTGTGTAACAAACTTAAGTAACTTGAGTATTTTCTGACGGATACTCAACGATTTTGTTTGTTTGTTTGTTTGATTTTGTTTAACGTCCTATTAACAGCTAAGGTCATTTAAGGACGGCCTCCCCTGGGTGCAAGATGCATGCGTGTAGTGTATGTGTGTGTATTTTGGGAGGCTGCGATATGTTCGTGTTTGTCTCCTTGTGATAGCGCGAAACTGATGCCGACTTTATAGTGCTACCTCACTGAAACATTCTGCCGAAGACACCCAGCAGGACGCCCCACCCGGTCACATTATACTGACAACGGGCGAACCAGTCGTCCCACTCCTAATTTGCTGAGCGTTAAGCAGGAGTATAAACTACCATTTTTAAAAACATTTAACCCCAAACTATGAACTGTGAATATCTGGGGTAAAACAAGCCTCTCCACTAGTATCACTAGTACAATTCACTTCATTAACAAGGCATTCATTACCTTCCTCTGGATGTACCGTCTATGAAAAGATTATTCGATACAGATTCCGTGCAATTAATATTTGACTATTTACACTCTATTGAACTTAACCATAAAATATGACATTGTGAAGTCAATTTGTTCGATTTTGATAAAGTTCTTTTATCCTTTACATATTTTAGTTACATATATATTTAGTTTGATGTGTTCATTTTCGTGAATGTTTCTTGACTAACATTGTCGATAGGCCGTTAAACAATACAAAAACAAAACAAAACCAAAAAAACTTTGCCTCTGGTCTGCTGAATGATATGGCATGTATTGAAGCGGACGTACAGTAAAACCAATCACTCAATAAATTAATCACTGACATGTATGTCTCTGGTTTTGGCTATGTTGTTACAATCGACATATCGATCCTCAATTCATCAGATGATGCTACACTTTTGAAATTCCCCATATATACCTTAATAAAGTAGTACTGCCTTGTACCATGATCAATAGTTCGTCCTTGTCTAATGTTGGGGCAAAATTTACGATGTGCGTATGTGTCTTATCAAATTGACAGAT
Source organism: Mizuhopecten yessoensis (assembly GCF_002113885.1). Lineage (NCBI taxonomy): Eukaryota > Metazoa > Mollusca > Bivalvia > Pectinida > Pectinidae > Mizuhopecten > Mizuhopecten yessoensis. The sequence goes on along the minus strand of NW_018480051.1, from coordinate 422,650 downwards.
TACAATGTTTTTCCTGTAAACAATAACTGATATGTACTGGCATGTTTAAATATCATAGGTTTATCCGTGTAGACTTAAACACAGTTGTATATTGTACAGAAGTACTGTTATCCCGTTTTATCGATCAAAATTCGAATATCGAGAACTTTCAAAGCTGACTGCGCATGCATTGTGAAATCACCAAGAATGATTGGTCTAAAGCGACAATCATACCACAGTACAGTAGTCCCCTTGAAATAGTGGGCAACACTTTTCAGTTCCGTGGATTCGAAGGCATTATTTAACTATTTGAAAGACATCGGGCTATTTTATAGACTCTGATGTCTTTTAACCCACCTTATCATTTTTGACGTTATATATATATCGCATATTCCATATCATCTATTCGTTATATCTTTTATTATTTTAACTCCCTTTTATTTATTTTTTTATTATCTACACATACAATGCGAATACTTTTAAAATGAACCATTTTATCTTATTTTATCTTCGCTATTCACATGTTTGTTAAAAAAGTAAAATAAATAAATAAATCACCATGGCCCTAAATGAACACAGCTGTCGATGGGCCGTTAAACATAAACAAACAAACAAACGAAATAGTGGGCGGAGCTTATGCAATACACCGCATTACGTAACTGATTGGATGGTGTGTGTTGTCGACGTGTCGCCCAGTCAAGTCACCAATATACATATAAAGGACGGTCGTATTACTTAATGACCAAAACGAAAATATTGACCATTGCAATATATATCAGGGATTTAGAGGGTTATTTAAACATTGTCGAACCGAATTTCTTTTCACCTTATCTTATAATATTCCTTAGTGGTAATGCCTGGATTTGATATGGTTTGTAAAAAAAACAAGTCTTAAGACATTTACTTTAAATTGTCGATAGCTTTTGTAATATATTTTTGTAATTAACAAAGACAGAATTAAGAATGCATATCGTGTAAAGGTTTTAAAGCTGTAACGTTTGGAAAGTTACTGCATTGCATTGTTGTTATTTTTCAAATAAAAATCGACTGATATACCCGTATTCCTTCAGAATAGTCGGTTTAGCATAAATTGTATCTATACTTAGTCCAGCCCAAATCCCAACATAAATGTTTTAGTTTTTGTCAAAATATCATACTACTAGCAAATATATTTGTTTCAATGTATAATAGTTTAAAAAACAATAAATCGCATTTAGCCCATTTTCGGTTGCTTAATTTGAAGTAGAATCTGCCGACATATTCATAAAGACTTAAAGCTGCCGATGTGTTCCTGTTTGTCTTCGTATGATGTTAAAATAACCCGAGGTGTGAGACTATGTAAAATAAATCGAATCTGATTCGGTCAATGCCTAATAAAATTCCAGCAAGCATTATTTCATACACAAACTTCTACAAAAAAGCTGCTGCAGTACTAGAAGTAGGCAAATCTGCATCTTGAAAGTTGATGTCACGTTCGTCACTCTACATGATGATGTTTGTTAGTCGTGTATTTTATTTCAATGCATGCGTCCAATACTAAAACCACAAAATTTCTTCCGTTTTAGAATAATAATTATGCATATACAATAACACAACAAAATGGAAAATAATCGGGGAACAAGTTTCCAAAAAACATCAATAATGCTCTAAATGAAAAATAACCCGCATCCAAAAAGGATTTATTGTACATTTATTTTATTTTTGCATTTACGTGATATTTTATGATTTAAAAGAAATGCATGTCCCTTTTACGTTTTGTCTGAGAAACGGCTTGAAAACGTATAATCTTATATCACAAAATTGAAATTCCACGCTTCACTAGGGTTGCCCTAAACAAAGTTTCTGTCAATGACATGATGAATGTAGCAAAACATCTTTAAACTTAAGGTAGAGAGCCCAGAAGCGCCCTGTGTTAATTCTCCAACGAAAAAGAGTTCCAAGTTGTTCTATATTCTATTTTTACCTTTCTGTTTTAAATGCAAACAAATAATTATGAAATAGTCTGTTCCTCTAAAGAATATAACGTGAATTTCATCAATACAATTACCATTATTGTTCAAGAAAGGAAATAACAATAATGTGATAAAAGTTGTAGTGAAAAGTGACCTTGGTAGATTTCATTAATCATTAATCAAAACTATGCAACGGATAATTGGATCGTTATATACTGTATATATCGTATCCGATATCGATTACCGAATGAGATCCATTAGTGTCAAATCGTAAGCCAAATGTATTTTGCAATTATTACCAGATACACTTCTATCATATAAAAAAAATCGGTTATATATAGCATGTATTGTTTTATTAGCTCACCTGGCCCGAAGTTTATGGCATGGTGCGGCGTCCTGCGTCCGGTCAACTTTTTACTTTAAACAACTTCTTCTCAATAACCAAAAGGTCTAGGGTAATGATATTTGGCCAGAAGCCCGCGCGGATGAAGGGCTACCAAGTTTGTTCAAATAAGTGACCTTGACTTATATTCAAGGTCACTCGGGTCAAATATCTTTAAAACCTTTAAACACCTTCTGAATAACCAAGAGGCCTAGGGTGATGATATTTGGCCAGTAGCATGCTGGGATGAATGACCTTTGCCCTTTTTTCTGAGTCGATCCTAATGAGTTTTTGCTGCCGGTTTTGTTGCCTTGCAGACTTTCTTAGTCTGAAAAGTAAAAAAAGAATAATTTAAAATGAACTGTGGTAAATATAGTCTTTTGAGGATAGAAGATATGCATGTATAAAATGACGAATAATACATTATGTTAGAATCACGTGTATCAGGCTAAGATGGCTATATTTTACCTATATAAAAATGTGAATTAACTGTGTAACCCCGGCCCGAAAAAGACACGAAACCGATATATACACAACTTCCGAGCATAACATTCCCACACATGTATGTCCATGTACGTGCATGACATTCTAATTAATTAATGGAACTCAGTCACGATCGGTGAAATATAAAACTACAAAAACTCTTTTTCCGAAACCCGGAGAAACTAACGTTGTGTTTGAAATTCAAGTCTGTGGTTGCACTAAAGTTATCCCGTTCAGCGTTTAAGCTATAAAATACAAATAAACGAATGTGCAATAAGGCTAGACGCGTTTTAGATGAAAAGTTTACGAACAGACGGGCAGACGACGGACTCTGCGGTATCATCATCTTTATTTCCTCCGATATGGAGATAAATTGTACATAAACATATAATGTAAACATTGAAATATATATATATACCACCAATTTTAGCCGATACTCAGTTACTTTTATATATTCAAAACAATGGGACATTTACTCTTTAATATAATAATTTTATATTTTTAAATCCTATATATGAATTGTTTTACCTTCCAACTGACATTTGTAATTTTATCTATTATTTAAACACAAACAAATGAAAGTGGGATTGTATAAAAAATGCCAAGTTAAGAATAATTATTTGTTACTATCGCAATTATTTATTACCGAAAACGTTCGTTAGGACATACATATTTTGAGTATCGACTCACTTGACTAAATAGCCCCTCTTCCCGGCCATAAACCAATATGTGTACGTATTCACGCATTCTCATAATGTACTCTAACCTACATGAACATGCACCAGTACATGCAATAAGTCATATCTACATACATACCATAGTGAATTTCCAGTATATACCTTTTGCACATACTTGTACACACTGAATTATACCCTCTCGTTTAAAACATACACAGCTCTTAATACATTACATACCAAATCAATGCATGCACTTTCTTAATAAAATTTTATGCAAGGGATTTTTGCGCTAATTAACAGATCTAATCCAGTACGAATGTCATTTAAGTATTAAAATATGTCGTGCTAGCAAGAATATTTGTTCACTATTAGTTACATTGTCCTATAAAAATATTTGCTTTTATCTTTTATATTGCTTTAAGAGGAACAGCGATAAGTCTCATAATACATTATCACAGTTCCTTGATTAAATTAATTTCCTTTGTCGATTCGAGAAATGCCACTTCAAAATCCTTCATTCCTTTATATATTAATACAGTATGTAAAATGATTGACATGTGATTAGTACAGCTGTAGTTGACTTTACAAAGGTAAGCGCACGTAACAAAATGTTCACAATTGTGCGGCTTGTACCAGCCACGCATACAGCATCCACAACTGAGGGGGCGGAGTGTGTGATATAATTAGTCGCGAGAATAATTAGATTGACAGATGCTATATACAGGTGAAACATTTCCATTATTTAAATAACAAAAATGACTTGTTATTATTTGAACCGTACCGACTTTTTTCACACCTTTAGTTATCGATATTAAAAGGGAATATAGTGTCTTGTGCATAATAAACATAACGACACAGAGCCACGCTCGGTTATGCCTTGACCAAAATCAAGCTTCATTCTGAAAGATTTCTCGCCACACGAAGTTGTCTCACGAGCTCAAACTTGATATTTTTGACAATCACAGAATGAGACATGGTACAGGTTCAGAGACAACACGCTGCCTATGACGACACCACTGACGAACACCTAGATGGACACATATTTCAGAACGACCCACAACTTTAACCACATACATAGCCAAAGTTCTGACGGAAAGAGGACTTACTGTTAGCAAGAGTACTGTGAGGAGGGCTATCCAGACTGCTGGGTGGACCACTGCTAAACCTATAGGTATTGCCAGCTAATCCGTGATGCCAACAAAGTGAAGCGGACAGATTTTATGTCGGGAACTCATCACCACCAGCGAACATTTTGACAATGCAATTTTAACGGACGAATCAACGATTCTGTTGCATGACAACAGAACTGTGTGCTACCGACCTATACATGGATTTTCCCCACGACAACCAAAACCAAAGCACCCATTGAAGATACAACTATGGGGTGGGATTAGTCGCCGCGGCAAGACCCCACTTCTGATATTCGAGGGGATTATGGAGAAGACTTTTTTACACTCGGGAGATTTTAGGGAACAGTCTTCTCCCCTTCATTCGAAGGAAGTTTGCGGATGGTCACCGTTTGGTTCAAGATAATGATCAGAAGCATACATCCCTTTATGCAAGTGATTTCATGACCGCAAACAAAATAAATTGGTGGAAATGACCCGCCGGTAAGCACCCGAAATTTCTAAAAAAGAAAGTTAACTTTGTAATAATTTTATTATTATAAAAAACCGGGTGTGTGCCAAGGTTTCTTAGACACATACAAATGCAATCGGCTTTTTTTTGTCAAAAGTGTTAAAAGTTCTGTATGAATTAATCTGTTCGGCGCATATCATAATGAACGTTTTTTTCTATAACTTAAATAGAATTAGAACATTAAAAAATAAATAATTACCTGTTATTAATCAATGCAATGATTCCGAATCAAATTCCATTTTAATACCTTTATATGTTTTCCAGGGAGATGTGACCTCAATCCAATTGAGATTGTGTGGAATATGCTAAAACGGGATGTGGCGAAACGAGAGCCTAGCACCAAGGCCGAACTTATGACGTTCGTCCAGGATTTCTGGAGAGAAGGGCTCACTAGTGGGGTATGCAACACATTCATCGACCACAACTTCAAAGTAGTGCCAATTGTGGAGGCGATAGACGGACGGGCGTCGGGAAATCTCCCGAAAAAACTCTTTCCGGAAAGATCGAGGAACTTGAGTATCGATCATTTTCACAGATGATTACAGACCCAGGAGTGCCAACAGCTTTGAGGTGAAAATTGAATGGAAGCCGAACTCTCTGTCCTTGTGTTGTGAATGTAAATCTCCAGCCAATTACAGGATACTTTTAAACATGCTAGGAACATGGCAAAATATTATGCTTGGATACAATGTTGGATTTAAGTGCATTAATTTATTGAAAAATTGTATATAACATCAATTATCTATCTATGAGATACACCTATGATAACATGTTGGACTTCTATGATGAAAAGATAAAAGAAAAAGTATGTGTACAGAGCTCCTGTGTATGGAGGTGGTACCCCCCATCTGCAAACCAGAAACTGGAACTTGGTTGGACAGGCCCATACCTAGCAACAGAGATAATATCAGAGTTCGTATATAAAATACAGAAAGCAAAGGCTACCAATTCTCATCAATGTGCGCATAGATCACTTGAAACAGTACATGGGTCAAAACCATCCAACAAATTGGTTGACTCCAGACGAAATTGAGTCTGGGGGAGGGGAATGTCGGGAAAAGTTGGACGACTGAATTAGGAATGAGATTGAACAAGACACCCATGAATATGGTAAAATTGGCCTACAAGACAAGGAGATACATCCTAAGATACACTGGCAGGAATCTCCAAAACGAACACGAACAGGAAGGGTTGTTTAGCACAGGGATATTTTTTCACCGTAAATGGGACAGGTTTGGCCATGCATGGACATGTATGCAGAAAAATGAAATATGAGCTTAAGCGGACATATATTTCCTGTTTTGATTGAAGGAACCTCTCTCATCACACCTTTTTAATTGGGTGGAATGTGTACAAAATGTAAATATTTCTTAAATGTTCCAGTATATGTAACTATTATTATATACATTAAGGTTGTAAGGAAAGTTATAATGTCATAGGCGTTTTGTTATACTGTATTGTTTGCGGAGATGCCCAGAAAGGGTGCAGGATAAACAATAAATGAACATTTTGATTTTAGATATGTATGTCCAACTTACGGTAGAAGCAGAGGAGATGACTGCATGCCTCAAACGGGAGGCATGCAGGAAAGGGGACCGCTGTGTTGTGAGTGGGTGCCCATAGAAGAAATTCACCAGGGAGATGGCCTACGTGGACCACTGGACAAAATTACACCTGTCCCAGGCGTCCTTGTGGCAGTGTGCGAGTCGTGGGCGGAGATATGCACTCAGGACTCGTGCTACCCGGCATAGTCGTGTGGATCACAAATTGGAAGACACACCGCGGATGGTAATAGTGGAGAACCGGATTGATGTACATCCTAGGGGAGCCACCCACCCACCAGGACTCCATTAGGGAAAATGAGGTGATGATGAATTGCCAGACTAGACGACGAAAGTTGAATCTACTGATGTCCCATCAACAACAGCAACCAGAGGGTTGACACAGGACCAACGCTATGGGCGCTTGCTTTACAGACAGTGAGGAGGATACAGAGGACCAACAGACAGAGACGAGCCAGGGAACGAGGCTTGAAGGTGGAGACCCGCCTCGTGGACTACCCCCACCTCATCCAGTTCGATTAATAATTGATATTCTTCGGGGTAATTCATACATAATGATACCGATATTATTTACGAAGGTAGGGCCAACATTTTGCCCCCACTTTGATTTCTATTATTCTTTTGCCACCCCCACTTTGATTTCTTTTATTCTTTTGCGATATATGTAGATACATAAAATTGATCAATAACTGCATAAATGATTATTAATAATTACTACTGATAGCCGTAATGGACCTCCCTGCATAATACCAGGTTGAGTGACGGGGTATCTTAACAAAATGACAGATACATGTCACAGGCCGCGATATCACAAGGAGACAAACACGAACATATCGCAGCCACCCAAAATACACACACATACACTACACGCATGCATCTTGCACACAGGGGAGGCCGTCCTTAAATGACCTTAGCTGTTAATAGAACATTTAACAAAATCAAACAAACAAAAGTCACAGGCGAATGCTATTTTGAAAATGAATTCTGAAAGTGTACAGTTTATACAATTAATGTTATTTTGATACTAAATATGTCATATTGGTATACGTCGAGTAAGCTTAGTGAAACTAAAAATTAGAAAATCATGCAAAATTTTAAATATAACCAACATTGTAAACTTGCCTATGTATACAGTTGTTGGATCGCACAAAGTTACACGATGTGCGCACGAGGTGTGCACAGTGTGCGAACGATAAAATGTTGAACGATCATTGCTTGCGCACATTTGTGTGCATGATGGAGGAACGATGTGCGATAACAATCGTGGTTAATGTAAATTGAGGAATGCCTTAACAATATATACGGTTTCGTGTTTAAACAAATATACTTGATTTTTACGTATGTTTCTATATTCTACCTACATCTATAAGCTTATCTATAAATATGTCTATACTTTTTTAAAATTAGAAATTGTGTTCCGGTATATTTTAAACGACCTTAATCGACACATGTGAAATTACAATACTGTCCCGTATACAGGTAAACATAGCCACTTTGTACATGTACCTGGACCGTAGTTTTCCCATGCCCGGAGCGCTTGCGTATTTCGTCTGGTAGGGCCAGAGGAGTGAAAACCCAGGTGAAGGGGAGCTATAGGCAAACCGAATGCAAATAACAAATACTAAACGTACGGTATCGCATATCAGCTCTATGTGTCAGGTACAGGCCAGGTAAAACAACATTCATTCATCAAATTGTTATTTACCTGTAGCCAACCCAATTTAACGGTCACTGTAATGCTGTGTTACACGCATTGTAAAGCTGTATATAATCTTCATGACTGTGATGAAATATTACAGTAATACATACAGTTTTTATTATTGCATACGAGCTTTCCGTATTTTTTTCATTCCGTGATATTAATCTACAAATTGTATCCAATCGCACAGTTGTGCGAAGAGAAGCGCACAACCGAGCGAACGATTGTTAAATCACACAGTTGTACGCACCATGTGTGGACGATGTATGCACGGTGTGCGCACGCTGTACATGTTTTTGGTGCGTTGTGCGGTCACACAACTGTATAGTGATAATGGTAGTAAATATTTCAAATTTCTTTCAAAACTTTCTGGCTTCACAATAATTTTTATATAATATAAAAACTGGTTAAGTACTCATAAGCATAGATATTTGATTATCAATGTTTTTTTACGGTAAATACCGATACATGTTTTGTTCTTGTATCATACCAAATCACTTATTATATTACACATGTTTTAAAGTTATGAGCAGCAGTAAAAACTCATCAATATGTATTCTGCCAAAGTTATCTTTCCTCCGGAGAAGTACTTTCAAGTCCGAGATTGTGATCTAGACAAAAGATATCCGATTATATAAAAACAATAAAATAATCTTAATAGTAATACTATTATACACTTAATTATACCCCGCAACGAGGTAAGGGGGTAGGTATACTGGAATCAGCTTGTCTTTCTGTCCGTAGAAAAAAATGTCCGGACAACTTCTTCTAGAGAAATGGACCAATGCGGCCTGCAACTATTGTTCGGTTTGGTTTGGTTTAGTATTGTTTAACGTCCTATCAGCAGCATTGTTAAGATACCATGAGATACAGCGGAGGTACAACAAACCTAGCAACACGAATATCAAGACACCACCCTCGTCTAAAGAAATTGAATCCTTAATTCCAGGACACAGCAGCGGTTGAATCACCGGCAAGGCAAGTGAAACAACACACTGCTCAGAAATACTTATTCAATTCTGACCGTTCCAAGGCGATAACAAATACTCTTATTTTTTATCACTGATGATATGCAGCCATTGAGTCTAGTGGACAGGGAAGGATTCAAGACAATGGTCCGAATTCTTGATCCGCCGTACACTATCCTAGACATGACTTACTTTTCTCATACATGCACTCCGATATCTATGAGAAGGTGGTGTCTGTTGTCAAGTCGAGCCTTGCCTACAGATGGGTGGACCAGTAGAGCTATTCACTCATATAACAGTGACCTTCACTCGTATAACTCCTTCCTGAAAACCGCAGAATTGTGTCCTTCAGACACGTTGTATGCCAGAAAGCCACACTGGTGTAAGTGATGCTGGTGTAATACGGGTGGTAATTCAGGAATAGAACTTACCTGCCGACTCGCCTCTTGTCACAGACAACGCTGCTAATATGATTGTCGCAGCAAAGGAACTGAAAAGTAAACCTCACATTCCTTGCTTCGCCCACACTATCAACCTGGCTGCCCAGAAGGCTTTGAAAATTAGCGTGTAGCAAGGATATTGGGAAAATTAAGAGTTGTCTCCTACATTCTCTGGATGTACCGTCTATGGAAATGTTATTCGATACAGTTTCCGTGCAATTATTATTTGACTATTTACACTCTATTGATCTTTACCATAAAATATGACATATTGTGAAGCCAATTTGTTGGATTTTGATATAGTTCTTTTATCCTTTACATATTTTTACCTATTTGGTTTTGGTTTGATGTGTTTATTTTCGTGAATGTTTCGTTTTAAAAGTAATGATGGCCCTACATAAACAATACCCAAACAAAACCTTCCTCTGGTCTGCTGGATGATATAGCATGTATGAACTAAGGAGTGACCCTGTAAACTACCTTCTCCACCAATGATTCCCTCCATTAGAACTGAAGGGGCCTGGGGTCTAGCCGCACTGCCAGTACCATCGATGGAGTCATCAGCTACAGTGCCTGTAGCTACTGTTGCGTCGACAAATCTACACTGCTGTCGTATTGGGCGTTGGCCTGGTAGTCTGCAATTACGGTTTCCAATCGGCTCGATTCTGTATAATCAATGGGCATAACTCTAGGTGAAATCTAACAAAATATACCAGCGCGAAAATGTTAATGTAACATATAAAATTGATCATTCTTATTATTCCTGTATACCAAACAATGTATAGTATGAAGAAGGGGTGTTGTTTCAAATATGTATGCAAAAATTCAGCCCCAAAAAGTGGTGGAAAGTATTCATTTCTCGCAACAAAGAACCCTGTGTACGCAAAATGCTGAGGGGCCTAAGACACCTCCTTGGTGTCTACCTATAATAAAATTAATAAAATTCGTTGCAAGCCTACAATAAACCTTTCAGTGCATGATTTTATCACTTGGCGTGATTGATACAAGTTTTGTTCACAATCAATCAAATGTAATTTTCTCGAAGGGCTAGTTAGCTTATGCCATGGCGCGGCGTCCGGCAAATTTGGTCAGAAGCATCCTTAGGGAAAGGGGAACAAAGGACTTGTGACAGGAACAAAATAATTTTGCCCACAAAGCATTTTAACCATAACTGGGTAATATTTGTTGCTCACTAAGACACAACACACGAGACACTATTTAAAAAAAAAGTCCCCGGGGCCTGTGCTTTTGACCTATCAAAACAACGTTTTACGCTATCAAATAATATTACTTTGTTTAAAGTAGGATCTGCTGCCAATTGTGAACTCAAATATGTAACAAAACATTGCATAATAAAAAAGTTCTGCAATCTTAAACTCTAAAAATGTTGGCATTTTCATTCACTTCTTTGCTGTGTCAATTTTTTTAGGGAAGTGACGCACCAAGTTCTGGTTCTTGTACACCAAAAATCTTTTAACATTATATGGTGCATTATGTTGAAATAAGATGGCGAAAATTTCAGAAAATTTGAGAACCGGTAAATTTGTCATATAAATGTCAAATTGAAGCAATGTCTATTTCCAAATAAAACCCAATAACCTTATGACTATAGTCATGCTTGATCATTTAACAATACATCGCACCAATTTATTATCACAACTGATAAAATTGTCATCAGTAAAGTCTTCTGCTCATGATGAGCAAGACGATAATGTACATGTATCTTTTTGCCATATTGATATAATTGAGGAAGTGCTAAAGATTGTGACTGCATGTCTCAATTGGCTACGGGGACCAATTTATCAAAGACCAAAGATACTGACGGAAAAGACATAACTCGCACATCAAATGAAGTTTCTGGTTACAAAAACAAACTGTTTTGCTTCGAGGGTGAAAACAGCCAGCTCTCCAAGAGAGCCAAGTCAGAATTCGTAAAGATTATGAAATATGGGTGAATCAGCCCTCTCGATACCTCATCTGTTGTCAGATGTATTGTTTGGATTCAGTACAGCACGACACCAAATGGTAAAAATCCAATAAAAGATTACTACTACAATGCCCAGTTGGTTAAAGAACTATGGGAATGTGTCCTCATAAATCATCTTCATCAAGTATACTTTATTATCTTGGCTATCATAGCAATCTTCAAAATTCAAAACAGTTGCACTCAAGGGCTAAGAAGTTCCGACAAAGCTTCAAATAAGTTGTTTTCTTTTGAATCTAGAATCACTAGATTGAAAACAAACTTAAAGCCTTGCATCATTTTTCTGCTCCTTTTTTAAAAGCCTCCCATTCAAAGCACGACCCTGCAGGTAGGGCGTAAGAATTGTACCTGCTGCCCCCAATTGCATGATCGTAAGAGGCGACTAAATTTGGGACCTTATCTCTTCTCTCCTTTCTAAATAACTTTTTTCTTCCTAATGTCTCCCTTGCCAATGCCTCACTTTTGGCCATTTGTTGAGCGTTCGCCCCTGTGAGGAAGTCTTTGGGTTTTGTCCCCTTGCCGAGACATACCTAAGTCTTTCCGTTGTCAGTATAATGTGACCGGCAGGGGCGGATCCAGGATTTCCCAAAAGGGTGGTCCGAGAAAATTTTCTCAATAGTCAACGGTGTGCTGCCGAAGGCATCACCCCGAGCGCGTAGCGCGAGTAGGGGGAGAGTACGGGAAGGGGTCTGCCCCTTCCCTAAGGGGGGTTTCAGGGGCGTTTCTAGGATATTTGAAAGTGGGGGAGTAGAATGAAACCTTTGCCGAGCATCCGCTCGTCAAAAAAAAAATTGGACCTTTTTTTTGCTAAAAAACATAAAATAGGCCTAATTGTGAAATGCACTAATGTAACGGTTCCTGACTTGGAGCATGTTTATTTTATATTACGATAGTTTTTTGTTTGAAAGGGGGGGTGTACGCCTATTACCCCCTCACCTGGACCCGCCCCCTGGGTTTGGGGGATCTCCCCCCAAAAAATTATGTTTTCTAGAACGTCTCGGAAGCGATTTCCCGTGTTCTGAGGATTGTTTTTATGTAAAATTAACAAGAAGAAAAAAACGTATTTTAAGTATGGCCCAAAGACTTTCTTTGTGTACTGGAAAGAACATTAAAGTTTCGGTTCAAATTCTCTATCAACAGCGTGTTTTAGAAGTCAGATGGTATTATTATAGGGGCAACTTGGGGATGACAAATGTATGAATCCACAGGGGGTTGTTCATTATTACCTAAATTGGCGTCCCGCCTGCAAGGGGGATACGAGAGGTCCTAGGTTAAAAAATAAATGTAGGGACGCACAATATCTAGTCTTCAGACATTGTACCTACAGTACAGTACTTCATGTAATAGTTTGTCGTACAAAAGAACAAATAACACCATAACATCGTTACTGTTTAATTAATGAGTTACTCATGGCATTACTAAGTTGCTAAACAAACTGATAAGTTCAAATCAGTGCGACACCCAAGGTCACTAGCTATATAGTCTCGCGTTTTATAATTGTTGACTAATTTACTAGTGTAGACAATGATATATCTGAAATGTCCACGCTGATTAACTCATGTAAGGGCGTGCATATTACCAACAGTGGTACATTTGCTAAGCTATCTGGTTAAAATGGTACAACTTAGGAGGCACATAAGCGCCACCTTTAAATTAAATTTAAAATTATCATACTTGTAAGTACAGCATATCATCTCATTCTGGTACGTACAACTTATTACTACGTACACAATAGTATGCTGTGTGAAGATACTTTCTAGTAGGTACATTGTACATGATGGTAAGCTATAAGTTCCACAATGAGATATTATGTTGTACATACAAGATAGTTAAACAGTTTCAACAATATATATAATACCAAAATAATTGAATGGATATGTTAAGTCGATTATACATAATATTGTCAGCCGAAAAAACCGTTTATCGTTCTTGTATAATGATTAAAATCGCCCGGGCGGTAAGGAAGGTTACAATAAAAAGTATTAATTTTCAGATCATCTATAACGAGCGGTCAATAATATAATTATGCAACTTATGCTAGTATATTTCCGCCGAGCGTTGCAAGTTGCAACTTGGGGTTTTGCGGAGGTGGTAAAATAAAAATAAAACACTTTAGGGTCAAGATACAAAGTAGACGAGCGTAGCGATGCCAACAAATATTGTTTTAATAAAGAAAATATAGTAAAAATATCAGATAACGGAAACCCACAATATTTGCTAGGACGCCGTATGGGATGTGTGGGGCGTAGCCCCAGATTTTTTTATACAAGCTCCGTGCATTATTTGATGCATTTTAAAATGTTAATATGTTCCCATTCCCGCCCGATCAGACCATTTCGGGCCGGCCCGGAAAAGGTCAGTTCACCGCCAAAAGGGGGGGCCGGGGCCGGGTGTGCCCCCCCCCCTAAATCCACGCCTGACTGGATGGGGCGTCCTGCTGGGTGTCTTGGGCAGTAGGTTTCAGTGAGGTAGCACTATAAATACCGCATCAGTTCCGCGCTATTACAAGGAGACAGAAACGAACATATCGCAGCCTCCCAAAATATACACACATACATCTTGCACATAGGGGAGGCCATCCTTAACTCTTTCCGTACCATTGTCGTGTGTATACCGTTGTCGTGTACAATATGTCATCCTGGTCCCCGTTGTCGTGTACACACGACAAGATACTTTGATTTGACCTGCCTGATATTTAGCTGGTTATCGCACGAGATTGTCGCGAAAAAACAATTAATTGTCGCTAAAATCAGAACCCATCAGTTTGGAAGAAATAATTTTATTTGTGCAGAGTACACTTTTTTATTATGTGACTTAATGTTTTTCGCATTTGCCGCAAGATGTTTGCGTTTGGTGCCTCAAATGTAAACAAGATGGCGGCAACTTAATTCGATACGAACACTCGTAAAGTCATCATCAGATATTTGTTGAAACTTATGGAAGTAAATTTGAATATTCTCATATAAGTCTTGATGAAATCTACTTGTACTTAGAAAAAAACTCAACGACTCACACATTCGTAACCATAATCAATCACCATTGGAAATCTGCCCTACAACGCTGTGTTAAATACAAGGAATCGTATTGTTTATTGCCAGAAAAATGTCGATTTCTCAGTCATAATCAGCTGCCAGTTAGTCACTATGCTGCGAAAATAAAGAAGTGTTTGTCTTTGAACCAGAACATGAAACAAAAACAATTTTTGTTCACGATTACCCGTTTAATTCTTGCGGCCTAGAAAGTAAATTATGTTATATGCGCGGGGGCGAGTCTAGTAAGTACATCCGGTAAGGAATCCGTACCGGAGTTGCGGTACGGAAAGAGTTAAATGACATTAGCTGTTAATAGGACGTTAAACAAAATAAAACAAGCAAAGCAAAGCCTCGTGTTTTACAGTGTTTAGGTTTTCCTGTCTATTACTTACATTAATTTTGTTTGTCGCTGTCGAATAATTTCAAGATGGTCATCGTACAGTTTTGACCTCATCCATAAATGGTCGATAACGTTTGCGCGCTTCTTTAATGATTAGTTGTTTTCTGCCATCTGTTTTCCCATGAAGCCACTCTGCTGTGTTGTTGTGTTGGAACATTACTTTACTTTCAATCGAGTTTGTGGTGTATGTAGGTCCAGTAATAAGACTGTTATCCAACTTAGCCATTAGTCGTTCTACAGCGATGTTGTGAGATTGTGCCTGTTTGTACAGTTCCTCATCGGGATGAAAGTATTTTTCCTTAGGTAAAAAATCTTGGAACATGTGTTAGCATTTACTCTTGAGAGACGCACAAAACCGCTTTTTAATTTTTAATTTTAATTTTTTTAATGTTAACTCATCTAACTTAGGTGGTAAAAGTAGACACTTAAGTATGTCGTTGTTTGGCAACTGTTCAGGACCAATTACAAGTTGTATGTGGTGTTTACCAAGCAAATCCTTGGGGTTCGCAATGCCACGATCTAAAAACTCAATCAGTTGATTGTAAATTGGACCCATTTTCAATGCCGTTTGCACATTATCACCTGCAAGGTTCCAGTACGGCTCAGTTAAATGTTTACACAATAAACCATGAGCCTTAGGAACGGACAGAATGGTGTCATCAGAAAGTGCTTTGAGGATGAAATCCTGAATGTGGTTCAGGGATGACTTTGATGTACTTAAATATGTTATGATATAATCTTTTAAATGAAATGTTCCAGCAGCATTAAAAAACAGGTAATTCAAGCGATTGCCACGTAGCTTCATAATAGGAATTTTGGAAATGTTATAGCTTCTGAGGCAGGCTGCAGCCAGATTGGGGTCACCACTGCCATCTTTGTAAAATAATTTCGAAACACATTTTAAAAGGTGAAATGTCATTGACTCACGAGTTTCTGTTTTATCTAGTTTCACATGGAACTCTTTTTTCACATTTCTAATTTCTTTACAGCATACGTCCCTAAACTGTAGCAACGGATGGACAGCACATTTAAAAGAATTTGTCTGTGTAGAAATATGCTCAGATAAAAGGGCATTTGCCTTGTGTTCTATGGCACTTCTGTCTGTCATTAAATTTGAAACATTTTATAGTAATTCATTCACCACTTTTACCACCAGTAGTGTCGTCCAAAATGTGTTGGGTAGAATGAACATAATTATGTTTGTGCCTTACTGTTTGCAACTTCTCTTAGACCCGCAGTCATTGTTGTGTCACCATCAGAAAACTGAACTCCAACAAAGTGTCTCCCCTTTTTAGTGGTGGCATCACGATGTAGCGTCAGGTTTTCTTTGTTGGCCAAAGCCTCACTTAAATGTCGCCTCGCAACAATACCTAATTCTGTTGTGAGAGTTGCTGCCGTTGATTTACTTGGCAAATCAGTACATGATATGGTGGAATCTACTAGGCTTAAAACCGATTTTATGATCGGTGTAATGTGCTCTAACCCAATGTTCCTACTTCTGAAGCAAAAATACACTTCACATAGTTTTTCTGAAAAATGCATGCCTTGCGAATTAGAGCGCAAATGTAATAGAGTATTGTTAGTAGGTTCTTCCACTTTGTCACTTCGCTGAACCCCAAAATCAAACAAACAAGCATCAAGCTTCAGAGTGTCAATAATTGACTTTACTCAGTAACAACATCCGAAAATGGTGCATAATGATAAACTCAAAAGGAGAATAATTTAAAATGTAATGGGGCCGGGATGCCAACATCCAAGATGGCTGCCTGCTGGCCATTTTGTTTATCTGATCAGTCTTAAAAGTAAACATGCACAACAAGGAACTAAGGGCAACCTACATATCAAGGTTAGTGAGATAAAAACATAGCAAACCTTTAATGTCATAATACAAGATGGTCGCATGTCGGCCTTTTTGTTTATCGCATCAGTCTCGAAAGAAAACCTGCATCAACTACAGAGCAAGGGGGAACGTACATATAAAAAGTTAAAGACATACCGTCGACACTGGCAGACGGACGCCGGACGCCACACCACAAAACTATTGTATAACATCGGAATGGAATATTAACTACAAAAATATACTAAAATAACAACGATATGTTATATACAACTTATGTACATAAAAGGTCCTCATACAACTGAAGGACTGTAATCCTCAGAATCACTACTTATAATAACTGGGTCATCTGCAGATATTCCACTGCAAAATTTATAATTGGTTAGACTACAAATTGTGGTGCGAGACGTTCTGTGCGAAAGACTCCCAGATGAACAGGATGATAATGAGGAAGACAATAACGACAATGCATGAACACTGTCATCCGGGCCTTCCGAAAATAATTCTGGGGACCCTTTCAATGCGGAGTCGTGAGAAGTATACATATAGTCATGATTAAATAATGTCGTTATTGTAGTCGGTGAAGTCCCGCCACTTAAGACGTTATGGCTAGGACTATGTAAAGAACCCATGCAAGCTGAATAATCTGTATCTGGTGTCATTCGTTGGCCATGTTCGTGTAAATGATGGGCAATATTGTCATCAGGTGCTATGATAACAAATTCGCCAGACAAATACCGTTGCAAACTTTCATCTTTTGCATGTGTTGATAACTGGGGAAATGTTGGAATGTGATAGTATGGAGGCACATTGATCATGATTAAGTCTTTGCCATCTGTTATCGGTATCATTTTCCCCTTAACAGCAATTTCGGATTCACTGTCAATTTGTTTGAAAATGAATTATGATTCTTACACTAATAAACACACTGATCAACACATACAGGTTATTTACAACAGACAGAAGACAACCATTGACCTGTTATGAATATGAAATATCCAGCCAATAGAGCTATAATATAAATGCACATGTTCACCATTAAGTAAACTTATACCATATATGTGATACTTACATATTCCCTTCAGCTTCATTGTCAGGAAAAGTAGTTTGTGTTTGTACTATTTCAGAATCCATGGAACATGATGATGTACGTACTTCAACCCACATCTTGTATATGAAAAAAGCCCACTTTAACCACTTACTCCATTTTTTCCACATACTACAAACTCATATTTCCACACACAAAATCGCTATAACTGTATTTGTTTTCCATTCATTGAAACTTATATAAACTTATATAAACTACTGGCACTGTTTGTAAATGGTATAAATAATCGTAACATGTTTGTCAGATAATTAAGTAATTACATGTTTCTGCTTTAATTGTAATAGATACATTGTACTTTAAATATTTTATCGAGGAAAAAAACTAAATAGCCAGGTCATACTTACATGTTTCTTATTTATGTTCTGTAATATGTATTGTTTTTATCATATATATGGAAGTATGGCCTATTTGGGATTCTTCGTTCTGAAAATAAAAGAAATAATGTCCATTATTAGTTTTATTGGTATGATCATAATAACCAATGATATTGCATACTATTGTGAAATAAAGTATAGTTAAATGAGACTATCCCGTCACAAAAAGATTTCTATCTGCAAGAAAAAAAAAATGTGCATCTTAGTAAAAATTTAAGAAAAACCACACATATTCTTGTGATAATTATCAACCTAGAAATTGCTGCAAACAGCTGCAACACCCGTCACAAATGAAAACCTGTCGGTCATTATCACAAACCACGTACAATGCCTGAGAATGCTATTTGCGTTTTAAACACCAAAAATAGCTTTCGTTGCGCAAAATTAGTTTGTATCAACAGTTGACAGTCTTAGGTAATGGTTTCGAAAACTGTCACAACATAAAATGGTTAATTACTTTGTATTTTACACCTACCGACAAAAGTGTGTTGAGTCCGTGATACGTGACGTTTTGTATCGCAATTTCCGGTTATTTTCACTTATCTCCCCTTTCATCCCCTAGCGGTAAGTGTAAAGGCTATAATATGGCAAAGACTACAGACAAGTACAGGTTTTATTTTTTATTTGATAAGACATAACAAATGATAGTTTAACAATCACAGGGATGCTATAATCGTTCATTCTATTTTAAATACACCACTTAAGCTCTCACTAAGAAAAATCGAGTTTTCAATCTCTCATGAAATCTCTGTTACTTCTTTGAAATACAAATACAGCAGTAATATGAAAGCAGCACATACATACCTTCCTTTATAATGCACACCATTATAAACACAATTCTTTCAAATCCATTACTTAAGCAATAGTCTGTCCACTTATTTAGAGAAATATTTTATCAACTGCTGAAAATATCAAACTGAATACATATTCAATCTTTGTCAAAGCGCATACAAATCTTTCTTTAAAAGTGAGACTATTCTGTAAAAATAGAATATAAACTAAAACTGAATATCGCCAAACTGAATACTTGTACAATCCTTGTCAAAGCATATACAAATCTTTCATTAAAACTGAGACTGAATACTTACACAGAATAAAAATAAATATATATGACGTTAATATAGTTAGAAAAACATAGCAATGAAAGTCAATTTGATAAACGTATCACTTCCGCAACACAAACTCAGTTCAACTGGAAAACGGACTAGAAGGAATATGAAGCAAACTGCCGAACTAATATTATCAGTCCACAAGAAATCAAGTCCCTTGCAATGGATGGGGAACATCACAGTTCTTTGTTGTAGGAAACGCAGACAGGACAACTACAAGGAATGGATCTCGTAGATGTACAGTAGGGTCTTTGAATGGAACGTCAGTTGCATCCTTTGCCTCCCTGATTGTCCTTGTCGCAACAAACCTTCCAAGAAGCTTCTTCAACAGCCGTCTCCTGTCCTAGGTATGGGAGGCGGATGGCATCTGCCTGGAACATGGTGTTAAATTCCACAAGAAATGGCAAGATAAACCTCAGCTTTTCTACATCCTTATTGGACAAGACGTATGACTTGAGAGCCGGCTGGTGATGAATAAGACGTTCTACTGCTCTCTGAAGGCTAAGCCTTCTGGTTGCACAATGTTTCATAATCTTGGAAGCCTCAATGTCGAGGAATTCCATAAACTCTTTATACTCCCACTGTCGTTTTGCTCTGTGTTGGAAGTGATAAAACACATCAATGAGAAGATCTTGGAATGCTCTTGATGGCTGCCACGGTGCACAAGTTTGCTAAATTACACGCATCCCAAGGCGAATATAGCTGGCTCTACCTCTTGAATGCGACTGATGACAGATTTGCGACGGCCACTCATTACACTACAACTGTCAGACATGGAATGTCATATTAAATGAAGACCTGGTTGAGGTGGTGAAAGATTCTCTGTCTTGTGGCGATGTTGCATACTGGCATTGCAAGAAACTTTGTTGCAGCAAGTTTGTCACAGTAGCGTACACGAATAGCTAAACTCTTCTCCCCGTAACTGTCATTGCTCTCATCACAGCTAGTAGTGTAGAACTTCTTAATGTTCAGATTTAACATACATGCGTGATAAATAATAATAATGAAAATCCTTTTCACTTCTACAGACTTGGACGCATTATTCAATTATATAAAAGACATCGGCTGGTTTGATAAACTGTGATTTGTACGGCATTTATAAATATCTCTTTTCATTTCAATGTTTACACGATTTTTTTTACCCCCTTGCACTATATTTTTAACTCTCTAATCTTATCCTACAGCTGCCTTTTTAGATATACGTTTTATATGATTTCAATTTTGAATTCTCAAAAGAACATATAGTTTTCGATGGGGAGTTAAACTCAAACAAATGAATTAAGTATTATTTATTTCAGCCATATACGTTGTATTTAATAACGATTCGTCAATGGGTAAAGCCAAGAACTGGTTCACACATTGTCGGTATAATGTGACCGTGCGCAAAATGCTGCACCAGGTGCCTTTGGCATGGTATTGCAGTGAGATAGCACTTTTCAAGTCGGCGTCATATCCACGCTACAGGAAGGTGTCAAATACACCAATATACACTGCCTTTACCACACAAAGACAAAGCATGCATACACACCACACATGGAAGCACGTCCTGAAATGACTTTAGCAGTTGATAGCTAGGATGTTAAATTCTATATACCCTGGAAGAGATTGTACGTTGTTTGTCGAATGAAGATGAGTTTTTAGCTTATCTGGTCCGAAGGTGAGCTTATGCCATACCGCAGCGTCCGTCGTCCAATCGTCCGTCAACTTTTCCTTTAAAACGCTACTTGTCATGAACGACTGAGCAGATTTTGTCCACACTTGGGTGAAGAGGAACCAATTTTGTATAAACCGTAGGTCGGGGCCAAACAGGGGAAATAAAGCAAATACTTTAAAATCCTTCTTCTTTTGTCGGAATGAAAGGATTTGTTCCATATTTGGTCTGAAGCATTCCTGGGTGAAGGGGAACCAATTTTGTATAAACCGTAGGTCTGGCCCCCCTTGGGGCTGAGGGGCGGGGCCAAACAGGGGAAATATAGCAAATTCTTTAAAATCTTTCTTCTTCCATAGGGATGAAAGGATTTGTTCCATATTTGGTCTGAAGCATCCTTGGGTAAAGAAGAACCAATTTTGTATGAACGGTGGGTGTGGCCCCCCAGGGGCCCAATAGGGAAAATAGAGGTAAAACCTTTAAAATCCTTTTTCTACCATAGAGATTAAGGGATTTTATCCTTATTTAGTCTGGAGCATCCTTGGGTCAAGGGGACTCAATTTTGTATAATTGGTGGGTGTGGTCTCCCAAGGTTGCATATAGGGGTGGGGCTCTGTTTGAAGTTTGTTCTCGCTATATCTTAAGTACTGGATGGATCTTTCTGAAATTTCATATGTACTTGCAGCACTTACTAAATACCAATTATAATGAGCGATGCAGGTCCTCTGGGCCTCTTGTTTATGTACTTGTTACCGGGCCAGAAACAATGCTAACGACCCAGTTGGTTGGATGTTTGTTTGTTTGTTTGATTTTGTTTAACGTCCTATTAACAGCTTAGGTAATTTAAGGACGGCCTCCCCTGTGTGTAAGATGCATGCGTGTAGTGTATGTGTGTGTATTTTGGGAGGCTGCGATATGTTCGTGTTTGTCTCCTTGTGATAGCGCGGAACTGATGCCGACTTTATAGTGCTACCTCACTGAAACATTCTGCCGAAGAGACCCAGCAGGACGCCCCACCCGGTCACATTATACTGACAACGGGCGAACCAGTCGTCCCACTCCTAATTTGCTGAGCGTTAAGCAGGAGTAGAAACTACCATTTTTAAAGACTTTGGTATGTCTCGGCCAGGGGACAGAACCCAAA
>NW_018480051.1:383186-393555 GCF_002113885.1 Mizuhopecten yessoensis | reverse complement strand
ATACAGTTGTATGGTGTTTATGAAATGTTTGATAGAATGTTTCTTTACATATGTATGGCATGTATGAAATATTTAAGATAAATGTTCCATTCTGTTGTATGAATGTTTCTGCACAAATGCATGTTGTGTATGAAATGTTTAATATGAATGTTACAAAGAGTTGTATGAAATGTTTAATATGAGTGTTTCTATAAGGATGTATGGTGTGTATGAAATGTTTGATATGAATGTTCTTTACATATGTATGGTGTGTATGGTGTGTATGAAATGTTTGATATGTATGTTACATACAGGTGTATGGTGTGTATGAAATATTGTCATGTGTATGTGCTATGAAAAACTGAATAAAAATATAAATTAAAAAAATAATCATAATTATACTAAATTTTCCGATTGTTACCAAATAAGGCAGTGTTCCAAATTAGTTTTTGACATTATGTAAAGATTTTTTGCATTAAGGACTTTTTTCCACTTAAGTGCAATAAAAGTCGTTTTTCCACTAACGACTTTTATTGCACTTAAGTGGAAAAAAAAATCACTCCATAATGACAAAAAAATGTTTTGCCTTTATGTGAAGATTTTTTGCACTTATGTAAAAACGACTTTTATTGCACTTAAGTGGAAAAACGACTTTTATTGCACTTAAGTGGAAAAACAAATCACTACATAATGACCAAAAAAATATTTTGCAATTATGTGAAGATTTTTTGCACTTAAGTGGAAAAACGACTTTTATTGCACTTAAGTGGAAAAACGACTTTTATTGCACTTAAGTGTAAAAAAAAATCACTACATAATGAAAAAAAATGTTTTGCCATTATGTGAAGATTTTTTGCACTTAGTGTAAAAACGACTTTTTTTGCACTTAAGTGGAAAAACAAATCACTACATAATGACAAAAAAAATATTTTGCCATTATGTGAAGATTTTTTGCACTTAAGTGGAAAAACGACTTTTATTGCACTTCAGTGTAAAAAAAAATCACTACATAATGAAAAAAAATGTTTTGCCATTATGTGAAGATTTTTTGCACTTAAGTGTAAAAACGACTTTTTTTGCACTTAAGTGGAAAAACGACTTTTATTGCACTTAAGTGTAAAAACGACTTTTTTTGCACTGATGTGGAAAAAAAATTCACTGCATAATGACAAAAAAAATGTTTTGCCATTATGTGAAGGTTTTTTTTCACTTAAGTGTAAAAAAAACCACTACTTACGGTAATACATGACAAAAATGTTTCATAGATGCCCTACCATAACAACGAGCTGCGTTACTAGCCAAAATATGGTGTTTTTGGACAGTTAACATGCAGAAATGAAGCCTCAGCATGTGACAAACAAAAATTCCTTGCTAAGAATTAACACTGGTATGACAATGTTTAAACATGCGGAGGCTGTCAAAAATTGAAGAGCGTTTAGTTAATTTCCTTCAAAATGGCCAATTTTCAACCAAACAGCATACAACAGACAGTATTCATGCATTTTATCAAGAAAATGTTATGTCTCTCTTTGTAATGCCATATATCCTACATATATCCTAAACCAGTTGTCGAATGAATTTGAAATTTCATATTTGCCTACTGAATTTATTCCAGATTACAAATATAACAACTAATCCTAAATCCCCGATTAGGATGGAAATGACCCTTAAGGACTCTAGTCCTTTTTNTTTGGTATGTCTCGGCCAGGGGACAGAACCCAAAGCCTTCCTCACAGGGGCGAACGCTCAACAAATGGCCAAAAGTGAGGCATTGTCAAGGGAGACATTAGGAAAAAGAAAGTTATTTAGAAAGGAGAGAAGAGATAAGGTCCCAAATTTAGTCGCCTCTTACGATCATGCAATTGGGGGCAGCAGGTACAATTCTTACGCCCTACCTGCAGGGCCACAGTTGGTTCAAATTCGTGGTAGTTTATTTTAGGGCTTAACCCGAGCAAAAAAACCTAAAAATACAAATACAAATAAACAGTTATACACGGTTACACACAGCCACTCACATACCTACATATAAACCAAGGGAAATAACTCCAACTTGGTAAACTTACAAGTTTAAGTTTACCCTATTTCTATAAAATCCTTATATTTTCACGTAACGTTTATTTATATAACTGTTACCATATTCCTTACATATATTATTCGATACGTTTCACAGAACTTGACAGAAGATAGTTATCTTCGATTATTGAATATAATTAATAATGATACAGCATATGGTTACACAGAACTGTCTCTATACATTCTCACTATTGAATGCATATAAAATGTACTTCTATAGAAACCTTATTGTAGTACAAATAAATAAATTATAATCTTAGATGAAACCTATAGAGTAGATACCCTACATAATTGGGCAAGGATTTTAGTGCCATTTCCATTCTCTCTTTTCCAACACTTCAATATAAGCTAAATGAAAGAATAGGGTAACTATTAAAACTCATTGTAAAATGACATTTACCAATAACCTATACATTTAGTTATTTTTGGGTCTCACTATTTTACTGAACAATATTGACTGGCGACCCTTAATGTCTTTGAAATAATTTAAATATCCACATGGCTATTTTGTAACAAAAATACCATAATTATCCTTAATTTAGATATTAATAATATCTATACTTTACAGTTACTGCATATAACAGGATGGTTACTTGTAAATAATCACTACAAATTTGAATGAAATATCAAGCCTTGGAATGACTTACCGGTTAATGCCCTGACTGTGGAGTCCAGCACACGTGCCCACCTGACTGACTGTCCAGGTACATGCATTCCCTAGCCTACCCTGATCTTAACACACGTCTTATTTTGATTGGACAGTCACAGACCAATAAAATGTCATTCTGTCTGTCAGGTGTCATAACAAGTACAGTGCTCACAGGTACAGGTAACACACAAACATTAAGGATGCATTCTCCTTCATGTCCATGGTAATATCATATTGGTACACCAGTAAAAGTATTTAAACAATATATATACATTTAATCAATAGAAGCACACACAGTATACATGTGCATAACACATGATTACGAAAAATATCATATTGCCACATACTTACGTTTGAATGCGAGTTAATCCGGTTGTTTAATTTGAGGGACTTCCGTTGTGTGTCTGAGAGCTGTGTGGCGATTGGTTGGTGTGTTCGGGTAGTGTGTACGAGAGCATAAATGCATGTGCTTTTCATGTGTAGGGTAGAGAGTAGACATAGGCACCAGTTGTGCGTCTCTCCCTCTCCTCACTGACTAGACACCACGTACGTTAGGCCTCGTAGGTCAGGCTTGTTCTGTTAATGTTACTGTAGTCGTCGTATAAATGAGTGTGAACGTTGTTCTTCGTTATTGTCTTCTGTTTATGTTAAATAGATATTATTGACTGTTCGGTATTGTCGTAGTTTTCGATTGACAAAGACTTCCAAATTCGAGAACCCGAGGGACAGGTGCCCCGAGTCTCCGGTTACATTTTTGGCGAGCTTGCCAGACTTTGGAAAAAATAATAATTGTGAATTGATTGCTATGGCGTGTGTTGAGCAATGTACGATGTATTTAATGTACATCATTACACAGCAGATCAGTTGTTGCACATGTATTACTAAAGGTTACAGGTTGATGTTTTTGGTAAACTAGATTTCACAACCATGAATACAAACAGTAAATTGAGTAGATATTGATTATGGTCCATTTGTACTGGACGCAAACTTGATATACATGTAGATAAAGAAAAAATGTTTATGCATCTGACTGTATGGACTATATAGAAATATACTTTTGGTGACTATCAAGTGTGGTAGCATAAATTTAGAGAAGCAGATCAATCATCATATTGATAGTAAGAAGTACAATAGTGCTAAATGCTATTTGTTGAGCCATGCACTTGTACATAAATATATATATGTGTGAGCATAAAATCACATGTATTTCATGTACAGATAAGTAGACAGATATCATTATACACAGTGACACTAAGGGGATGTCAAAAAGCTACTTACAAGTAGAAAATAAGGATATGTCTATTTGATGTCGCACATGTTGAATAAAATTAACAATCAACAATATTCATCCATAACAGACTATGTACACATACTAATTAATATATGGCAAGGTTAAATACGTGGGTCCATCATGTATATATATAGGCACGTGTAAACACAAGGGTGCACATGTATATTTTGATACTACACGTTAATAATTATTGTGTATTNGATTACTACATAATGACAAAAGACGTATTTTTGCGTTAAGTACTTAGTACATAAGTGCAAAAGATTTGCACTTAAGTGAAAAAAAANGATTTTTGTTATTGTCTTTCATCACCGATTGACTTGACGGTTTGTTTGGGGGTCGAGGTATCCATTGGCTTGAGGGGGGGGCAACATGTTTAGTGTTAGTGTTAGAGCTAGCATCACTCAGTCGCGCGGAGTATGCAGATCTCGCAAAAGGATTCCTATGAGCAAATTGTAACCTCACCAAGCTTTTTGATGGAATAGCAGCCCTCTGGACAAGATTTTACTGTTTTCTCTACCAATTCTTCTAATAGAATAATGAAATAAATTCAGATAGATGAACTGTCTCATGACGTCGATCATCTGCTGCAGTGATTTTTTCAACCTCTTTCGATATGGTTTCCAAGAAAACATCATGTGTTGTTCGGTCTTCCTTGATTCAGTACTCTCAAATCAGGAATTAGGTCATTCTGACCAAGACGTATAAGTCGAAGTCTCTCTTGGGTTACAGAGTGTTCAGCTGCTGAAGCATCCAATTCAAGCTCTTGATAAATTAGATTTGCTACAGATCGTAACAACGAAGCAACATTTTTCAAGTTTTCTCTAAACATTCGTCTCTGAGCTCTTGCATGATATTCCTTCAATTTTGGTCGGACGGTTTGTAGTAATCGAGCCCCTTGTGTCAACATTTCCGGTTCTGATCTATTGTGACCTGATACTTTTACTATACACACGGTAGAGACGATCCACCAGGGCTAAATCGATGGATATTCATTGGACATTTCAGCTGCAGATCTTGAAAGTAGCGAAAACGTTCGGTGTTACTTGCAAAAGGTGTGTTCAAATGTTCGGATTCGTCGAAAACCACTGGTACCATAACTTCAGAATTGATAACAGCTTCATTTATTTTCCCATACTTGTCTCTGATCTGACCTAACATATTTCCACGTCGATGTTCAATGGTAGTCTCTTTGTCTATTGTACACACAGGGTACAACTTACTCTGATTAGCCTGTGCAGTTTCATTCTGAACAATTAAATGTTCTTTACAAGCTATTAAACAATCTGCTATCTGCTTAACATCTTCTACACCTTGTTTCCAAGAGGTTGAGCTATTGACCACAGGCTTCATTAGCAAAGAATATAGAGCTTCAGCATGACTATCTAGAAGTGATGCAGACAATGGACAGGATTTGACTCTTTTTCTTTTCACTTCGTTATACCCATCATAGTCATTAAATATTTTAGGAATTGCTTGTTTTCTCAGTAAGTAACACAGACCATTCTACAAATGTACATCACATTCTAACAAAAAATGAAAATTTATTAAAATGTTTTTGAAGAAATATTTTGTTTTTAATATAAAACTTTTGAGAGAAATCATTTACAACATACTGACACATTTTATCTCTGAAAATACAACAATCCAAATCAGGTATAAAGCTATAAATATAAATAATTATATGTATCCATCACCAAAGCTACATGAGTTTATAATATAATATACTAAAAACCTACTATATACATGGTACTGAAAATATTTTTTTTAATATTAGTATTGAGCCAAAGAATGCAGTTTTTGATTAAGACTGGAAAGAGATATACCAGAAAACAATGCGACATGTCTGGTGTTAATGTATCAAAAACAACACAAAAGAACTCGAAGCATTATATAATAGTAAATTAAATCAGCATCCGATATTTTATTAGTATTGTGACGCATGTGCTACATGCTCAAATAAATTTGAGAGTTATCAGAAATGGATCGTAACTCATTGTAGAAGTAGACAATACACTTTCCAAATTAGAAAATGCAGAGATGAGAACTGCTGTCTTCCTCGACGCTTGACAGATGAGCAAATGCAGTGGTTACCTGATCCTGTTCTAAACGAGACAAAATAACACTACAAATGAAGTCAAAGGAACAGAAACAGATTAATCAGACAGACCTTCGTTAAAAGGAAAACCCACCAAAGAAAATCGTGAGAATGGGTAGGGTATAGAGTAGACATAGGCACCAGTCGTGCGTCTCTCTCTCCTCTCTGACTAGACACCAGGTACGCTAGGCCTCGTAACCTCGTAGGTCAGGCTTGTTCTGTTAATGTTACTGTAGTCGTCGTATGAATTAGCATGATAAATCTGCTGCGCCCATTGCAATAATTGGGATCTTCATCTTTCTTTCTACTACTTTTTATTCCTAGTGCCTTGCTTGGCAACACCTTACTTTTGGGTCCCTGCTGCCCCATTGCATGATCGTAAGAGGCGACTTAGTTTGGGGTCGTTATCTTTTCTCTTCTTTCTAAACAACTTTCTTCCTTTTGTCTCCCGTCTTGACAATGTCTCACTTTCGCCCCTGTAAGGAAGCCTTTGGGTTCTTAAACCTGGCCCGAGACATACCAGAGTCTGTAAATATGGTAGTTTCTACTCTTGCGCAACGCTTAGCAATTTAGGAGTGAGGCGACTGGTTCGCCCGTTGTCAGTATAATGCGACCGGGTGGGGTGTCTACGGCAGTATGTTTCAGTGTAGTAGTACTTTCAAGTCGGCATCAGTTCCGCGCTATCACAAGGAAACAAACACGAACATAGCGCAGCCTCCCAAAACGCATACACTACACGCATGCATCTTGAGCACAGGGGAGGCCGTCCTTAAATGACCATAAGTTAATAGGTAAATAATACTAAACCAAACCAAATCATGTGATAAACTGATGTTTTTGCTACTACGACTGCTGACCCCTGTATAACAGAGGTTAAAGTTATGTATGAAAGTACCCCCTACGATCCGGATACTTTTTATACCTGCATCAAATGTACAATATTTGGTAGGCATGTAGAAATACTTATTTATGATATGGTCATTAGCCAACATCTCTTCATCTCCCCACCCCCTCGGATACTTTTTATACCCCCAACCAAAATGTATACCCCGGGTACATTTTGTACCCCGCTATGAAAAATCGTATATTTCACTATTTTTATTACAAAAGAGTTCAGAAGTTGAACAGGACATTACAGAGGAATATTTATCTATCCCGTCCCCATTAAATCCTCATCACCAGGGCCAGGAAATTAGGCCATAGTAATTTGCAATCACTGGCAACAATAAAGCTTGGGGAGGTATGTAGAACCATTAACAGATCTGTTATAGTCATTACCCATCCCCTCCCCACCCCGACAATTCTACACCAAATTCAAATGAAGGTATTTAGTATGCTAGGTATGGATACTGTTGGTCCACTGCGACCGGCGTCAAAGGGAAATGTATATATAGCTGTACTTAATAAAACAGACTATCTAAAAAAGTGGCCAGAAATGAAAACCATTCCTTCCAAGGAAGCAACTGAGATTGCTACTGTTAGTATTGAAACTATTTGCCGCCATGGATACCCAGAGGTGATCCGTACAGACAAAGGTACAGAGTTTTGTAATGAGCTCAATAGCAAGCTAATGCAGTCAACTATACATCGAGAGACGGGACACAACTGCCTACCATCCCAAGACCAATGGCCTGACAGGCCTGACAGTGCGGTTTAATCGACACTTTGTTTTGACATTAATAAGCATACTAACGGAACACAAGATGATTTAGACACATTCTTGCAACAGATTGCATTCTCAACAAGAACATGCGTACAAGCTTCGACCAAAGAAACTCCTTTTCGTCTTACAAATGGAAGAGAGGCAGTACTCCCGGTTCAGGACAACATACAACTTTGTCTCCTGAATCTGATATCGATGCCGATGACTTGCAGGAGCTTTTAAATGACAGAGCTGCATCATCTTTAGCACAACTGCTGAACTTGCAGAGCCTTGCTAAGGACAGGATCATAGATGCACAATAGAGAAATAACATCCACTACGATAAAAAGAGCACAGGAAATGAGCATGTACTTGGAGACTGTCTTAATCAGAAACAAGAAAAGAGTGAACAGGATGGGGGACAAACTGGAACAAAATGAATTGGACCTTTTGTTAAATTTGCCTGCATCGGAAAAGGGGGTTACAAAGTATCATCATATTAAACAAAGATTAACATCAAAGATTAACATCAAAGACATGAAGCTGTGTAGAAAGCCAACCAAATCCACATCCAAGTATAAACAATACCGAGGAGTCCACTGGAAGAAAAAAGGAAGAAAGACTGAAACAGGTGTAAAGAAAATGAAGAGAAATCGTGGAAAATGTAATTCTGACAAAACAATTAAACAGAAACGGGCAACAAATGAGCCAACAAAGAGAAGAAAAAAACTCCAAGTTCTGCCACCAGAGACAAAGAAACGGAACAGGAGGAGCAATGCTAACAGAAAGACCACAGAACCCGAAACATCATAACATCTGCCAGCACCTGCCAAAGGAATACTTCAGTTAGGACAATGGAGAGTGAAGACCAACACCAAACTTCTGGTATTCCATTGCAGTGAAGCCTCGGTACAACAACCAAGTATTCCAACCAATGAAGCTATAGCAAACTCACCAACGCTTTCTGTTATCATGGAGGCTAACAGGAGGTTGCACTTTGCCAGAATATTATGCTTTCATGGTATGACTGCAAATCTCGATATGGAATTGGTCAACACACTGGATGCATTCAAGCTTCAGCCCTCTTGACATCCTCTTTCCGTTCCACGACAATATTGACATTGATGACATGCAAAAAAAACACGATACGAAGTGTCCCTACCTCGACATTACCAGCTGACTCGCCTTGCAAAATTGATAAAAATTCAACAAAAATGACCATTAGAAACACGACATCATAAAGAAAGGACCTGTGTACACTTTATCCTGTTAAATGGCTAAATGACTTCTGATAATTTTGTTTACAAGCTATGAAACGCTAAGAAAATGATGATACATATACAAATGTATCAAATAGACAGGCATCGATATAAACAATATAGTTCATGCATCAAATGTGATTTAATGTTACCACCAGCCCAACAAAATACTGGTTATCATCAGAATTGATCTTGATAAAATTAAAATATAAGAACAAGCGGTGCATATTGATGTACACTGATGTTATAAACTGAAATAAAAATCAATAAAAAAATCAAATTATTGCAGAATTTGCAAACGTTATTTGAAACAACTATTCCTTTTCTACAGGAATGTGTCCATACTATATTCATTATAGCTATATCGGACTTTTGAAATCGGGATTCAATTCCGTCCACCACAATCCTAGGATGCTATGTTTTCCCCTGTTTCCTGGCGACTTAATGGAAACTTAGCTGTGTCCAAAGGTAATTTTCAAAAACAATTACTTTCTAACAACCGATTTATCAGATTGAAATCGAAAGAAAACTGGTATATTGTATGTTTTTAGTGTTTAGATTTCACAGATGAAAGGCAGTGTCCAGGATTCAAATACCTGTGTGTTCTTAAGACTTTCTTAACTCCCTACATAAAAGTTTGGCCCAATCAATCGGCCAAAACACCATCATGAATTGATGAAATTTAAAACATGTTTTATGATGCATCGTCATATTTGACTGACATGAAATTTGATAAAAATCTGTCAAGAGAACTAACCACTAGAACAACTACATAATATTAAATTTGTATATATATGCACTAACATACTAAACAAAAAACCTTACTATGTAGGAATAGTTCGAACTAGAACACTGACAGGTCAGTAAGGGCCCCGTCTTGTGGCAATATATCCCCCATAATCATCAAAAAGCAATCTGCCCATATAGCTGAGCTTGATGTTTGACATTTGGACTTCAAAAAGAATCGCAAGGAAGCAAAATATACATTTTACATGTACTATGATGCGAGTCTTGTTTCCTTCCACCTCCATATTTGCTGGGCTAACATAAATGAAAATACCGGTGCAATACTCATTTGTTTTATTTAACCTTATATACCTCCTCAATCAAGAGCCAGGGTCAAAGTCAGAGATCCACTTTGTCTTTGACCTTTGGACCCAGATGACCTTGACCATTAACCCAGCGACCCTGATCTTTGGTCAGTTGACTTATTCTTTAATTCCGACCAACTTTGCTTCATAATATCATAACAAAATGTTCATCAGTGAAAAATACAAAACTTGCTCGACCCTGTAACCTTGACCTAAGGTCAGTTGACTGTGTTAAGTTCTGAACAACATTGCTTCATAATGTCATAACAAAATGTTCATCAGGGAAA